>NC_066589.1:1155000-1367500 GCF_905475345.1 Vespula vulgaris
CGAGTACGGGCGCAATTCCGTCCGGCTCGATTCAAACGCTGAGAGATCAACGGCAAGATTAACTGGGAGATATCAACAGGACGGGTTGACTAAGTTCGAGCAAAGATATTCGAGGAGTCATTCGCAGCCTGAGAGACAGCAGTATGCTTATCACGAAACGCGATCCAAGTCACAGGACTCGCGAGAGTTGACATTTTATCATATCGATCCACCACCGAAATTGGAGAATCCTCAACCACAACAACAGCAACAACAACAACAATCGCAGCAGCAACAACCACCGCAACAACAACAACAGCAGCAGCAGCAACAGCAACAGCAACAACAGCCAAATAAATCTCATCGACCTAGCACTGACAAATCAGCTGCTTCGAATAAAAAAGAATTAACTTTCTACAAGATCGACGGACCTAGCGCAAACTCAGCTTCTACGCAAGACAAGTGTAAAGATAAATCTGATAAAAAAGATAGAAATCAAGAGAAGTCACAGAGTTCGAAACACGTTAAACAAAATCATCATCATCATCAGGAACAGAAGAACAATCCAACAATACCACCGAATTATCAGTTGAACAGATCCCAATCAGATTTGACCGAATGCCAATTACCGGATTACTATAGGCATCAGAATAATCCTTACATCGATCCACCTAAGTATCGTCAATACGATAGACCTCCGAAATATCAAGAGACACCACCAAAATCAGAACCACCCCCAAAGTATCATGCTGAGCCACCGAAATATTCTGAAATTGTTAGACGTCAGGATGACTCGAAAAGAACGCAGGTGAGTTTACACACACACACGCGTATTTGTTTATCGCGAATCGTATACAAAAAGGTATTCTATTATTATATCCGTTTTCTCATTGGTCGAACACTGACCTACGTGAATGTTAGAAAAAGTTCTTGGACGAATAAAAAAGTGTCTGTCGGCTGTTCGAAACCGGTGTGTCTAGAAAAATACAAGCAGCAGGTGGCTTCTTCGTACGTCCATTTACTACACTCATTCCTCTTTCCCGTTCACATTGAAATAGTTCCTTCTGTTATGGGAAATTTCGATCGATCGAAAAAACGAAAAATCAAAGGAGACAAAAAAAAAAGGAAAACATTTATAATGGTTTCTCTGTAGTGAACGTTTCAACAAAATTAGAACATTGTTTTCACTTCGTTTAAATTATTTCCTTTTCACAGTTTCACAGTCCATGTTCATATACCATATTGAAACGAATACAATCGATCGCTTAATGAAATTCTTGGAGAGAAAAATGATGACGTTGTCGTTATTATTAAAAGTTAATGTTAAAATGGAAATAACGACAAAATTATACTCCCGTAATTATTTCGAAGAAATTTATAGATAAATATGTTGCACTGAAAATTAATTGAAACATTGAACATCGTTATGTCGTGATTCTATAGAAATATTTTCTGTTTGTTTAATATTGTCATTACTCACATTATAATTTATGTAGTTAAAAAAATAAATAAATAGCAAAAACAAGAAACAAAATTAACAAGAAGAATTAACGAATCAACAATTACGCCGGTCGACGTAATTTTTCTTTCCTTCCTCGCACGTTTCTCCATTCATATACTTTATACAAGTAGTCTAGCCAGATCCAACACGTGGTTGGTTGGTTGGTTGGTTTGTTTCTGACCCATTCATTCACGAATCTCGAGAACTAAGCTGTGTAAGAAGAGTTAGGAGCACATTCTTCTATGCAACGGATTAATACATTTCCTTGTCACTTGCAGCAGGAGGAGAGGACGACAAGACGTCAGGGTGCAGGATTAGGAGGAGCAGGAGGAGGAATAGGAGGAACAACGTTAGGAGGGGGAGCAGGGGGAGGGTGTAGTGGTGTAGGTGTAAGTGTAGGTGTATGTTTAGGAGGAGGAGGAGGAGGAAGTGGAGGAGGAGGAGGAGGAGGTGGAGGAGGATGCAGCACAGGGAGCACGAGCTGTAGCAGCTTATGTTGTAGTAGCGGCTGTGGTATCGCAGGAGGGGGAGGCGGAGGGAGGGGAGGCTCTACTCATGGCGCCGAGACGCCCTCTAATCTAGCCAGTATCACGCCGACCGCGCGAGAAGCAATACGCTTGCCGTCGGCCCGTAGTCAACGTTTCCAGCACAAGACGTGCGACGTGTTGCTGTTACGTTGTCCAAATAATAACAACAACAATAACAACAACAACAACAACAACAACAACAACACTAGCAGCAGCAGCAGCAGCAACAGTTGCAACAAACAGGAGGATATTTATTGCGACAGCAGCGACGATTCGGAACTTTTATTGACGCCAAAGTGTCACGTTGAGCAATCAAAGGCTAGTCACCATTATCACAGTCATCACAGTCATCATAATCATCATCATCATCATCATCATCATAATCATAATCATCATAATTATCATCAACCGGCACAACAACAGCATCAACAACAACAAATTAGATCGGGTTGTAGTGGCAGTGGTGTCATTTTGAACAGTGGTGCTCCATGTGCAGGTGGTTGTTGTAGTAATAATAGTAGTAGTAGTAGTAGTAGTAGTAGTATTAATAGTAGTAACAACGGTGTTTGCGTTGGTGTGACAAGTAATAATGGTTTCGGTGGTACACCCTCCCCATGTTGCGAACTGACCAGTACCAGCGATAAATATAAGAGTGCTGTGGAGTCCTTGCTGAAGGCCAACGAAGCGGCGCAAGGCCGTCCCGTTGATAGATCCATGCTGAAGATCGAGAAGCCACAGTCTTCGTCCAAGGTGGTTGCTTTGCACGGTGTCGAAGGGACTGGCAAGTCGATGGACAGGATGAAATCCTCGCAGGACGTCGTAGGTTATGTTGGTAAGCACGAGCCGGTAAAATCCAAGGGGAATCACGATTCTACTCATGGATTCAAGGTCGAGAATCTCAAGTATTACGGCGAGTTGAAGGGCTATGATTTTAAATCTTACGGTACGATCGACAAGGCAATCGTTACCGCTCACGAGAAGTCACATTTGCATGGTGCACCACAGGAGAAGGTTTCTCATGAGAAATGTCACGCGAAATTGTCGTCAGGTTCGACGTCCTCGGCATCGTCACCGGCGATCCAAGCATACCTGAAGGTACCAAACGTCGTCGATCGTCAAGCAGAGAAGAGTCCCTACGGGGAGCACTATTATCATAGATCGTCACACTCCAAGCCGCAGAATGCGTATCAGGTTTATCAGGAGACGAAGTATTCTTACAACGTTAGTGGGGTGCCTGGAACACCGGCACAGGCCAGCGCAGCCGCAGCGTTCTTTGCAAGGTCAGTCTTATTATCGTTCTGAATTTTTCTTTTTCTTTCTTTTTTTTTTTTTAATTAATTAATTAATTTATTTATTTATTCTTATACTCGTAGATATTCTTGTATTCATATGTCTATATTTTAAACATCATCTGAATTTATTGTTTACGTTTTTACATATGTCCGAATTACATTTTTACATTCGATCCCTTTAAAGATTATCTTTGTTACATTCAAATAGATAACTGTTGTATTATACATTATCATATTATATCGTGTACAAAGCTTGCATAACAGATCATTTTTATATATAAATTTATATATAACGTAATTAATATAATCACAATGTTTATCGTCATATCGTTAATATCTATCTTATCAGAAAAAACAAAGAGGATATTAATTTAGATACAATTCGTCGTTTCGATGTCTTCGGGGAAGATTTGAGGATAACGTATAAAGGAGAAGAGAAAAAAGAGGGAAAAAGAAAACGAACGTTGCCGTATAATCTTATAAAACTTCAAATGAAATCTTTCTCTTTCATAAAAGGGTTTGACGCGTGTGTATGAAAGAGAGTAGAAAGGTGAAAAGTCTTGCGTTAATTCTCACACGAAAGCTGTGGTGACAGCATCTTCCTTTTTTTTTCTCTCTTTTTTTTTTTGTTTGAATCCTCACTTATATCTTTCTTTCTCGCGGAAGAGCCTTAGATCCTCTTCTTAGTATATATTTTAATGAAAAGATTTAGCGAACTGGTTCTCTCTCTTTCTCTCTCTCTCTCTCTCTCTCTCTCTCTCTCTCTCTCTCTCTCTCTCTCTCTCTCGCTGAAAAATGTTCAAAAGGTATCAGAGCCCTCCTTGGCTGAAGCTTACGCGAGTTACCTACGTTATGTCTGAAGCTTTGATCTAAGGTACACATTTTGACGAGAACGGCGTTACTCTCGCGTGAGCGTAAATCGCATGTGGTTTAACGCGCGAATATTAGGGGAGGAAGAGCGAAGAGAAAGCTCTTTTCAGGATTGGTTCGCTTTGCCTTGTATAAAGCCTTAGAATCTTTTTCGTTTTAACTTTAGAACGCCTTAGAACTCGTCTCTTTAATAATCCTACTCTATTATATATTTCTCAAAGCTATATAACCAGACGGTGCACCTCCTCTCGTTCTATTACCTCGAAATACAGATCCACACTCCCATCCCCACCTGTTCACCCTTATCCTCATCCTCATCCTCTACCATACCCTTTTTTCTCTTCTCTTATCGCTTACTCCTTATAAAGGAATACGCGAATTTCACGTGTGACGATCTACGTGAAATCGATCGAAAATCATTTGAATAGATTTTTTTTAATGAATACATTGTTTTCTATAAAAATATGATATATGTGTAGAAGTTTGTTCGATTGATTCATTATTAAGTTATATAGAAAAGAATGATAATTATTATAAAGTAACATATCTTGATAAAATGAATAAAATTTAATTAAATGAATAATTAGAGACAATTGCAATATATAAAATACTAATATATAAAGTATTTTTATTTAATAATATAAATTTATATATATATACACACACAATATAATTAAATTGAAAGAAAATTAATAATGAAATAAAATAAATTAATCGACTTAATCTAATGAAATTATTAATTATCGATCGATTTTACATAAAATATGAACAATTCTTATGTTTATCTTAAGACTTATTCTTACGTATAAAGAAATACATATATATTTACATATGTATTTATATTTGTGTACACACACACACACACACATACATATCTTTTTAATCGTAGGATCATTCCCTTATTTAAATTCTTTCGATCAAAGAAATTATAAATATCTTTCATTCCCATATTTATTTTTATCATCATCATCATCATCATCATCATCATCATCATCATCATCATCATTATCATCATCATTATTATCATAATTATCATTATCTATTTTAATAGAATCATTTTCAAAAACACCCAGTCTAACTATCCTACGATATAATCCTTCGTATTTGAAAGGACGTAGGAAGTAGATACATTGTGTTCCGGGATGGTAGAAAAGAGGTAAAAGGACAACACGAGACACATCTTTGCTCACGTAGCATATGTTGTCCGGACGTATGGCGACATATGATCGTCTTTAAACAGTCGTGCCTCGGAGTCGAAACGATTTCAATGGTCTCCTGATGGTGGGACGGTGGCGCCTCTCGATCGTGGCTCTTATACGAGACTTCTCGCGACCTTTCCTTTCTTTCTTTCTTTCTTTCTTTCTCTTTTTATTTCTATTTTTCTTTCTTTCTTTCTTTCTTTCTTTCTTTCATTCGCTCCTTCGGGATTCTTTTGAATCGACGACGTACGTTCACCGTCCGTACGTCCGTACGTCCGTCCATCCGTTCGTCCTCTTCGTCTTTTTCGTAGGAAGTAGTACTTGTGCGACAAGAATTGAAATTAATCGTGACTCGACGACCCCGACTAAACGCTAGACGTACACCATCTCTTTCTCTCTTTATCTTTCTATCTATCTATCTATCTTTCTCTCTCTCTCTCTCTCTCTCTCTCTCTCTCTCTCTCTCTCTCTCTCTCTTTCTCTTTCATTCTATTCTATTCAATTCTATTCCCTTCCCGTCTCTCTTTGTATAACTACTGGTTTCACGCACGCATCGAAGAAATATTCCCAGTGAGAATATCCGATAGAACGCGAACAATACCAAGGTGTTACGTTAAAAGGCTACGTTTGAATATCTTTGACATTAATTTGTCGTTTAACGTTAGATTATATAGAGGCATTGATTGCGTACTTACGTCGTTTCTTTTTTTTTTTTTTATTGGTATAGAAATCGGTGTTGTTGATGAATGAAATTGTGAAATGTTATTGGTTCCTTTATGAGATTGATTCGTGTCGTCGTCGTCATTAATCAAGGTCGATATATGTAAATTGATAAAAAAAAAAAAGAATCATTTTCTTTGTATTTTTTCCTCTTCTCTCTCTCTCTTCTTTTTTTAGTTGTGATTTTTGTTATTTTACGCATGAAGCGACGAAATCCGTCAATCTCTATGTTTTAATACATCCAATCTTCTTTTTTAGACAGTCGAACGTTGAGAGGAAATTTTAAAATGTTATTTTCATGGGGTTATGACGCGTTTATTTCATACATATATACAAGTACTATTATCTCGTGTTATATACAGATACACATATGTTTTTAAATTATTGTCATTTCTTTTCTTTCTTTCTCCTTTGTCATTTTTTATTTTTTTATTCTTTTATTTATTTATTTTTTGTTTTTATTTTTTTAATATGAATGTAAAAAAAGGATACGTCAGATAAGTTTTCGGACGTTTAAAAAAGAAAGAAAGAAAAAGTAATTCGTCAGTTCCAACGTACGTTCGAAAGCAACCAGAAAGGATGTAGTTTGTAATATATCTCGATGGAAATCGGTAACTGGATTAGCTTCGCTATCCGTCTATCATTTTCTTTCTTCATATTAAAAATTCTCATCTCCTGCTGTGAGGTGCTTCCCGTTTCTCAAATTTTTTTTCCCCCTCGAGATCGGCTCATCTTTTTCAGACTTACTTTCTGAAAGTTTCCAATACTTTTAGTTAACTCGTTCGCTCTATTTCTTATGAAATATTCTAAAAGTTTAATGAAAAGTTTTATAAATGAAAAAAGAAAAAGGAAGAAGAAAAGAAAAGAGAAAAAAAAGAAAGGAAACAAAATACGTGATTAATAAAAAGAGTCGATTTCTTTTTGTCTTCTATAACACACACACACATATTGCTATATTAAATATTTTTATATGAAAAAAATGAACAATAGAATCTATGAAGAATCATTTGAAGTATAATTTTATACAGAAGATGTATAAAATATACATTTACATAGATACATATATATATATATATATATATATATATATATATATTTATATATGTAAAATATATTACATATGTATATATATATATATATATATATATATATATATATACGCGTGTGTGTATATATTTAAAAAGATAAAAATCGAACGATGAGATCAAATTATAGCGAGAAAGTAACGATTAGTAGACGATGTTATAGGGACCCTACGAATATATCCTGTAGGTCAGCGAGGGTTTGAACTCCATTCGTTCAACAGGTAGCGTTCTCGAAGTTGGTAGGTCGGCAGCACGCTCTCGGGTAGTACGAACGACCCAGCCCTCTCCATTATATTCATATCATGTAAATGCGCCCTACCGTTCCCGACCGCCTCCGATTTTCCACCCCCTGCGTCTCCCCTTTAGAAACGATAGCGAGAAGAAGAGAATCTAGAAGAGAATAAGAGAAACGAAAGGGAAAGACGAGCAAAGAGAGAGATAGAGACAGAGACAGAAACTGAGACATAGACAATGAGAGAGAGAGAGAGAGAGAGAGAGAGAGAGAAAGAGAGAGAGAGAGAAAGGGAAAGAAAGAGGTAGGTAGAGAGAGAAAAAGGAAAAGGAAAGGAAGACCGACCTACACGTTTTCCACTTTACATTTATCCTAATGGTATAAATGGTCGGTCAGTCAGTCGATTGGTTGGTTCGTTGGTTGGTTTGTTTGTTGATTGGTTGGTTGGTTGGTTGGTTGGTTGGTTGATGATGTCTCGACACACGCAAACAGAAAGATTTCATGCGTACTTATCATTTTCGCAGTTGAAAGATGATCATTCGTCGATAATAATATTTCCCAGACGAATCATACATATCCGCTCGTTAAAATTTTTTCTACGTACTCACTTTTCTCCATCCGTCGTCCTTCCTTTTTGTTTTTTCTCTACCTCTTTTCTTTCCTTTCCTTTCCTTTTCTTTTCTTTTCTTTTCTTTTCTTTTCACGAACATCGTTCAATGGCACGATGAACGTGCAGGTGCGTGGAAAAGGAGTTGCCCGTGCGTAGGTGTCTCGCACGTAGGTCCTTTTTTTCCTTTTCTTTTTCTTCTTTTTTTTCTTTTTTTTTTACTTTTTTCTTTTTTCTCTCCCCCTCTCATACGACGCTATTAAACCTTAACGCATCGACTATTAACTCAAGCGACGTCCGTTCGTCATTGTAATACCTACCTCTCGTGTCACACGCGGAGGCGTGCCTGCTATGAGAATATCCGAAATCACGTTGAAAGCATTTATCGAGCTTTCATTCTTTGCTTTTTCTTCTTTTTCCTTATTTTTTTTCTTTTTTCTTTTTTCTTCTTCTTTTTTCTCTTACCTTTTTCTTTGCTCGCTTCTTTCGTTCGCTCTCACCGCGCGTGTGATTTATGAAAAAATAAGAAAATGAAAAGAGATAAGGAATACTTATTTGAAGAGACAAAATAAATGTCTGGAGGGAGGGGAGGAATAATCGTGTAACATAAATTTTGTCTTTCAATTTTTTCTTTCTTTCTTCGTTTTCTCTCTCTCTCTCTCTCTCTCTCTCTCTCTTTTTTTCTTTTCTCTTCTGCTTTTTATTTTTTGCGTCAAAAAATAAATGGAAAAACATTTTATTCGTACGATATATTGAAACGATACACGAGTACATTTTTAACGAAACGTCATTAAAAATTACTCTCTCAAAGCTGAACAACGTATCAGAACGAATTCAATGTAATATATCGAAACGTTGCTTTGACATCGTACTTTTCGAATTTTATGTACTTCATCGTTATGACATATGTAACTTTTTTTTCTATTTTCTTCGTGAAATTTTTTGACCGGTAATCACAGCGATCATTCGTCGAACGTAACGTTTCATAAACAAAACGAAATGATTGAAAGCCCTTTTTTAATATTATTCCCGATTTGTAAAACATCATTTTAATTGACTCATATGTATTACATGCACTATATACACACACACACACACACAAGATAGTATAATATATATAGGAAGCAAATCTATTGAATATATTCATGTTCCGACGGATATTCTTCTTTCTTTCTTCTTTTTCTTTTTTTTTTCTCGATCGAGATCCTCGATATCGGCAATTAGAAGAGAAATGCGAGCATTAAGCCGATCGATCCGCGGAATCTTAACGAGTTTCGCGCGCGATTATTAAAAGTCGATAGTCGTAGGTCGAAGACGACGACGTGCGAGAAGGAGGAGTGGAGATTTGTAATTATCTTGCTGGACGTGTATCGAGTACGCGAGGCAATGCACAAGCAATTATGTCGTACTTTGCTCTTGGTATTATTACTATTCAATTTGATATAGGTAACGATGATGTTTTATTCTCTCTTTCTTTCTTTCTGTGCCTTTCTCTCTTTCTTTCTATAGAATCTCGATAGTGAAGATCATTTTTTTACTTGCATGGCACCAATTAACGTGAAGCATCCTGAATAACTATGATTAACCGGTTAACGCGGCATATTGCGGAAATTGAAATCGCACCTTTAGATTAACGTCAGAAAAGAAAGAGAGAGAAAGAGAGAAAATAAAAGGATTCAAGCTCGATCTTGATCGATCTTTGAAAGAATGATTACCGTTCGTTATCTCTCTCTTTTTCTCTCTTTTCTTTTTTCTTTTCTTCTTCCTCCAGACTACAAGATTCCTTTGAAATCGATCTCTCCGTTCGATGTTAATTATCGATTACTCGGATTAATCAAAGAGTAGAACGAATCGACTTACGTGTACGTTTTTTCTTTTATTCTATGTTTCTTCTTTTTTATAATTTCTTTTTCCTACTACAAAGTAGGGTTTCAAGATAACAAGATAACCAGGTTTCTTTTTCTTCTCTTTCTTCTTCTTCTCCTTCTTTTTCTGTCTTTTCTTTCTTCTTACTTCCTTTTCGTTTTTGTTTTCGTTTTCGTTTTCGTTTTTCCTTCCTACTCGTTTCGAAAAAGAAGGTGAAGAAGAAGAAAGAAAAGATATCAAAAATCTTTTCTTTCCGGCATCACTCGGTGGAGAACTATTTGGAAAATCCGATGGCAATTAAATAGCAGACAAGTAAAAAAAGGATTTAAAAGGCTCAGCCAGGATCAGTGTCGCTTACGATTTTCTTATCTTTTCGAACGAACCGGAAGGACTTGTCTCTACTATATACACACATACACACACACACTCTCTCTCTCTCTCTCTCTCTCTCTCATTCTTTCTCTCTATTTATCGAGAGGAATATCAGCTTGGTCCAGCGTATGTCATTAGTTATCCTGCATTATAGTCGTGGAACGATTCGAATCAATTTGGAGGTTCGTAACCCCTAAATCCATGGGGGGTCTATGACTGTGTCATATATCACACTGGACGCTAGCCGAAAAGCGGAGGGCACACATGCACATAGTAGGGTGAAAGGAGAAAGAGAAGGAGAGAAATTTTATCAGAAATAAAAGGAAGAGTGAAAGAGAAAGAGAGATAGAAAGAAAAAAAGAAAGAAAGAAAGAAAGAAAGAAAGAAAATAATTTCTACCGTAACACCGAGATTGCGATCGTTAAGGCCTCGTAAAAAGATCAGAAGAGATCGCAAATATTTCTTTCGTTCTTTTCTCTCATTTTTTTTTCTTCCTTCTTTTTTTTTTTTTTTTTTCTTTTATCGACCCAATTAGATAACGACGAGAGTAAACGATTATAACGTTTATCGCTTGAGTGTCTGTTACGTTACATCGTTCAAACACGATCTCGATACATACTGAATGCTTTTGAAACGTTTAAATGAAATTTAAAAAATATTTTTTATCTCTTTTAATTTCTTTTTCTTTTTTTTTTCATTTTATTTTCATTTTATTTTCATTTTATTTCTTTCTATGGCAATTACGGTTTAACAATGAAACGGAAAATAATCTGCGAGAAGTACGAGAATAATTATTATGGAAACGTTGAATATTTCATAAATGGCTGTGTACTCGTACGCGCGTGCACGTTCGTGTGTGTGTGTGTGTGTGTAATGACAAATAGAATTCGCAAGAATACAACGGTTGTTAACTGGCAATTAACAGACACTTGTATTTTGGCGAGGAAGAAAAAAAAGATTATAAAAACAATACAATTTCGAGTGGCCATTGTAATTTTCGGGAACAATGAGTTTCATTATTGAAGGGATAATTTTTTTCTTTTTTTTTTTTTTATTTATCCTTCGCCTTTTTATTTTTTTTCTATCATTTATCCCGACTTTTAACGATAATGAAACGTTTTTACGTACGCGTTGTACTCGTTTGCTTTACGATCGTCAACAAGCATCGATGTAAGACGTAAAACGCAAACCATAAGCTTCGATCATTTAATAGTTATCGTCGAACAAGAAATTTGCTCGTAAAAAATATCAAGTATTATATTTGATGGATAGTTTTTATTTTTCTATCACATTTATGTCTTATTAAAACACAAATCTCAATGCTCTTGTTAATTTCAGTCTTAATGTATAAATAAATAAATATATATATATAGTTTATGTTTATTTATTTATTCCATTACATTTCATAAAATTTCAAATATCAAATTTTAATTGGGGAACGTGAATGCGTTTGATTGATAAAAGACTTAAGACATAAGTAAGCTGTAAAAAATTTCATTCGTACACAAATTTTTCACCATTACGGCTTACACTTTTTATACGAAAAAAGTAAAAAGAGAAATAGTCGATTCTGATGGGTGGATTTTCCTTACCCCATACGTATTACGTTTCACGTCGTATACGTATGTAAAAAAATTTTTTTTTTTATATAGTAAAGAAGCTTTCGATACATTCAATACGACGAATATAGTTATACTTATGTAGGTAAATGTATAATAACAATGGTGCATTTTTCTTTTCTTCTTTTTTCTGTTATCTTTTATATTTTTCTTTTATTCTTTTCTCTTTTTATTTTCTTATTAACGACTTTGAATTAAATCGGATTCATTATTTACGTTTGTTTCTTTACTTTGTTTTGGATTTAAAACTTACGAATCATTTAAAAAGTAACCATGTAAATTATAACAAAAATAAATTACGAAAAGTCATTGGAAAGGTTTTTTTCCAAGTGGAAAAGTTTGAAATGTTCTCATTAAGAGATTTGCGAATATGCATTAACATATTTATGTTTTAATATCGTAAAAGCAAGCACGAGAAATCTTTCCTTTCTTCATTCTTTTTCTTTCTTTCTTTCTTTCTTTCTTTCTTTTTTCTTTCCTTCCTTTTTTTTTCGTCCTCTTTTTTATTCATTCCAAGGGGAAAAAATGCAAGATCCATTAGCGCGACGTTACATTTTTAACTCTCGTTTGCTCTTTCAATTTAACTCTCGAACTCACATACGACCTATTTCTCTCTTGTAAGCTCGGATATTTTTCTCTTTGCAAACTAGCATGATCATCTCTCTCTCTCTCTCTCTCTCTCTCTCTCTCTCTCTCTCTCTCTCTCTCTCTCTCTCTCTCTCTGTCTCTTTCTATAGTATTCCCCATCGATGTCACGTTTTCACAATCTTCTGTAAGTACTTATCATTGATCGAAATTTTCATCTACGTACTATATTCGTGGATCGAGTCAAACGTGTTTTCTGTAAACGAACCAGGGATATCTATCTATCTATGTATCTATCTATGTAGCTATGTATCTATATATCTATGTTTGTATATCTATGTACCTATAGTATTTTCTTTAGCTCGTGCAGTAAATTATGCGAAATGCTCGCGCTGAAAGTAGATTTAATTAGTACCGTTGCTCGATGAGAGGGAATGAGGTCTCTGTGGCCCTTTGTCTGCCATGAGTCGTGCTATCTCGAAAGAAGCTCATGAAAAGCCGTCCAACAATGGAACTAATAATGCAAACTGTATAATACGTTCTGCGATCGCGTGCTCCAATTGTTGTTGAGAAGTTTCTTTCCTTCTCTCTCTCTCTCTTTCTTTCTCTCTCTCTCTTTCTTTTTCTCTTTTAAAACGTTGTTCTCTTTTCTATGTGTTTTCTTAGATAAGATATATACATATATATATATATATATTTGAATGTCATGAAAGCCGAACGTAAAATTAGCTACATCGCATTATTTCTTTCAAAAGCAAACTTAAGCAGGAAATAATAACAATAATATAATAATAATTTGATGCATATAATAGAAACAAAAAAGGTCGAGATCTCTCTTTGGTCCTTTTTTCTATTTTACTGTTTGTTCTTTTTTTTTTTATCCTTCTTCCATTTTTCAGCATTGATATTTAAATCGAACGGTGATAGTGAACCTTCAGACGAAGATCCTTTTCGATGTTCGATACGATTTTCTAGATTCAATTATAGATTTCCGCTGGTGCTAGGACGACCGTTAGAGATAGATAGATCAGAGTGTGAAAGACGTTTTCTATCGGAACTTAGTTGGACACTTTGGATTCTTAATTTAAGAAAGAGAGATACAGAGATAGATAGATAGAGAGAGAGAGAGAGAGAGAGAGAGAGAGAGAGAGAGAGAATACTAATCGATATCATGTTTTTCATATTAACGAAACATTACTCTCCTGTTTTAATTTTACAAAAAAAAAGAAAGAAAGAAAGAAAGAAAAATCAATCCGTGTATAAGTCTCCATGTCTTAATTATTCGAAGATCGTTTCAAATATATGGATCATTTATTTTGAAAATTGTGCAAATCCATTTTTTGTTGTTCCGAGAAAATTAAAGGTTAGCATATTATATTGCTAGCCAATTTGTTTTATCGGTCAATTTTAAATAGGACGAAGCATTGTAGCATAAATATTCAATATTAACTAGTTATAAATCAAAAGTTTACACTACATTAATCACAAATTATGTGATATCTCATTTTTTAGAAAAAGTCTCTTACACCACTTCCAAAATAAACGATCCGTATATTATATTAATTTTCTTTTATTTCGGAAAAATATAAAATAAAAATCAAAAAGAAGTAGAAGAAGAAAAAGAAGAAGAAGAATAAGAAATAAGAAATAATTTTACGTCTCGTTTACACGAAGTTTCTCGCTTACAAGGGAGTAATGATTTTTTTATCGCTCTAATATATGATCCAGCGTTTCGTTTCACATCATCATCATCCTCTCTCTTTCTCTCTCTCTTTTATCTCTTTATCTGCTTCCCTTTTACTTTCTTTCCTTTTCTATCGAAGGAACGAGAACGAAGAGAGAAGGAGCTATCCGGAGCACGAGAGATCGTGTAACGGGTGGCGATAAAATACTTACTTACGTCGTTCACCGTAATAGGAACAAGAAAGACAGAAAGAGAGAGAGAGAGCAAAGCCACGCGGGAATCGCCATGACAAAATAACGAACAGCTCAATTAGGCGCGTCGTAAAATGCAAATGTATGCGCGTGCCGGCTCGATCGTGTGCTAGTTAAGTTTCTTGCGTGTTAAACCACCCACGTATGTAAGTACGTGTTTTCTTTCTTTCTCTGTATAACGAAGTTTCTTCGTTTGCGTGCGCGCGTTCCTGCGTGTGCGCGTGCGCGCGTATGCATATAAGTGTTTACGTAAAATATGTATAGATATTCACGAAGAGAATGAAGAAAAGAATTCGTTCTTTCTTTTTCATTCTTTCAGAAACGCGTACACACATACACGTACACACACGTTACATATACAGGTAGAAAAGTTGTTCGCCTGTAACCAAACGGATGTAATAACTTTAATTGTTAATTAACGCCGGTCTTTGTGTGTCGGTACGCCATGAAGGAGGAGGAGAAAATCCTCTCGTGACTATTGCTTTACAGGGCCTTTGTCCCTTCGCCTTTTCACTGTTTCACGATTCACATGTCCCTAAGTTCGTATGGGTAATGTTGAAATATTAATAATTCGTTGGATTTAATTATCCAACAAAGTGGTTTAGGCTTTTCACGTAATAATACCTATTTCGTTTTCGTACGTTCTATATTGTAGTTAATTTTAATCTAAACAGTGAAATATCTCGAGCTTTGAATTAGCGAATGAACGAACGAACGAACGAACGAACGAACGAACGAATGAATAAACGAATGAATAAACGAATGAATAAACGAATGAACGAACGAACGAACGAACGAATGAACTTTCCTTTCTCGAATAATCCACCGTGAATTTTTGCTCTATCCAATTCCCTCTTTCTCTCTTTCTCCCTTTCTCTTTCATCCCTTTTTCTCTCTGTCCATTCATTGTTAATGCACCAAAGCAATTAATTTATTAAATAGACCGATGCTTAAACTTCCTACGGACCACGATGTTTCGATTAAAAACCGTCTATTAATTTGATGGGTAACGCGCATGTTTGAATTTTCGATGTTTGTTATCCTCGTCGTTCATTATCCCATTTGCCTATCATGTATCTATATATATATATATATATATATATATATTTTACGTATTATATACCTATGTATGCATAATGCGTTCAATTAATTTGAAATTGTTATCTTGTTTCCGTTCGATATCTTTTCTTTTCTATTTTTTTTCTATTCCTTTTTTTCTTTTTACTTGTTTTGTCTCTCTCTCTCTCTCTCTCTCTCTCTCTCTTTCTTTTTGTCTTTCTTTCGTTCTCTGTTTATTGTTCTTTTGAAATAATGTTATTCACATGGTGAACGAGTGTTTGCGATTGTCGATGTCATTTTTAAACACGACCGAGTGTCTTATTATTATGAACAGAAAAAGCTACTCGAGAAGAAGAGAGAGAGAGAGAGACAGAGGGAGTGAGAGATAGAGAAAACATACTTCTTCAAGGTAGAATCGTCCGACTGTTTTAATAATAGCAAGGCATGATCTTAATCTTTCTTTGCTCTTATATTAAGTGGCTCTTCTTTGCGAAGTGGAAGATGAAATATTACGGGAAGCATCTCATTATCGGTGAATGAACTGTTTCTCCTCGTGTTTTTGCTTTTTATTTTGTTTTTTAACGTTAATCCATGATATTCTTTTTTTTTTACATACGTGTGTACATATATATATATATATATATATATATATATATATATATATATATAGATATAAAATCATTGTGTACTTTCAACTTTTAAGTGGTCCATTCAAACTTCATTTGCAAGTAGCACTTGGGTACTATTTCTTCAAAATATTCTTTGAGGTGTCCTACTTTGTCTTACTTTTTTGTTTCGTATAATTTGTTTTTTTTGTTTCTTCTTTCTTCTTTTTCTCTGTTTTACATTTTTTTCTTCCCCTTTCTTATCAATTATACGGTGAAATTTTTTTTTTCTTTTTTCTTTTTTCTTTTTATTTCATACGTCTCTGTCAGAAGAGTGTATTGATTCTTTTTCTTTTTTTAAGTTAATAAATAAAAAGCTGAGTCATAAATTGACTTCGCGTTCGTATCGATAAAAGAGAGAGAGAGAGAGAGAGTAAGGGTTATAATCGAAATTTTGCGTTGTAAAGTAAACTTACGAAGAAACCGGTACTCAAGAATTCGTTTTACTTTGCTTGATGGTACGCTTGCTGCGATAGTCGATTCATCATTTTGGGCACTCGATCAAATCGTCTCTCTTTCTCTCTCTCTCTCTCTCTTCCTCTCTCTTTCTTTCTTTCTTTCTTTTCTCTCTTTCGTATTACTTTCTTTCACGAAAAGTTACAAGAAGAACATGAAAACCCGACGAAGTCGAGGTTTTACGTCTGAGTTACGAGCAAAAATTTAAATAATATTTTTCATCTTATATTTACGTTTAAAATATAAATAATAATATATTTCGAACGGTCCACACGTGTATTTTTTCTTCTTTTAGTTCTTTTATCCCTCGTTACAATTTCCATCGTCAGTTACCCACTCTTATCGATGATCCTCGATAATTTTCGACGCTTTCACCGTTCGTCATAATTACAAGTTGGATACGCGTTAACATGTCGGTCAGGTACCTTCGTTTATCCCAGGCATCTCGAGGATCCTCGAGGAAATCCGAAGGATACAAGATCGAGAAAAAAAACAGGAAGAGAGATAAAGAGAGATAAAGAGAGAGAGAGAGAGAGAGAAATATTGGCCAATAGCCAGCCGAATTAAGATAGCATTTGGGAATTGATCGATCTTCTGATGGATAGCCTCTCGATTTTACTCCGTAATCCTACTTCTATGACTACGTTTATCTATGTTTTTCTTTTCTTTTTTTCTTCTTTTTTTTTCTTTTTAGTTTCTTTTTTTTATCGTCAAAAATGATACATACATACATGTATGTATATATATATATATTCGTAATTCTTTCTGAAACGTAATTTTTTCTTCCCATTTATTGTTATACCAAAATTATGAAAATCCTACCATACATCTGCCGTTACAGTAATAATTTTTTACGATCGTGGAAAAGAAAGGAGAATGGATCATTTCCTTCGAATATCGTTCCGTTTTTATCGAAGTAGAAAAGATCGGGACTTGAAAGTAATAGGACGTTGTTTTGTGTTCTATATTTTCCTTCTTTTCTCTCTCTCTCTCTCTCTCTCTCTCTCTCTCTCTCTATTTCCCTCCCCCTCTCTTTCTCTCTTACCAAGAGAATATGGAAACGATTATTTCGATCCGCGCTATTTCCATTTTCGATCGTAAAAATCATTGCCTCGAATATTTCGAACTTACATGTGCGTGCATGTATATGCGCCTTTGTATGTTTCTCCCGCGTAAGTCGAAATGTATTAGTACGATGTAAAGTCATAAAAGTATAAGGAGATCGGGTATAAACGTGCGGTCCATTAAGCATAGGAATTTTTCGTGGCTCCTTGTCCCCGTTTCGATGCATCTCTTGCACACATCGAGATGTCGACTTTCGATACGGGAGGTAATACACGGTCGGCAACGAAAGCGGTGCTTGGTCCTGAATACGAAATACGATAGCCGAACGTGTACCGACTCAAAGACTTTGCTTCTACCTTTTCTCTCTCTTTCTCTTTCTCTCTTAAGTTTGACTACCCGGAAAAAAAGAGAAGAAGGGAAGATTCACCCTTCGAGATCTCATCATCGTTGTCTCTCTCTCTCTCTCTCTTTCTTGATTTTTTTTCTATCTCTTTCTCTCTCTTTCTTTCTGTCTCTTTCTCTGTCTCTCTTTCTGTCTCTCTCCTTCTTTCTTTTTCTTCCTTATTTTGCCAAAGTTTCGTCGTTGATCTCATACGGATAATTACTTCACGCCTTTCCTGATAAATCGTTCGACCTGTTCAAGAAATTTATTCGATTATGGGCGTGTTAACTTGTCATTAAACCTTCGTGAATCTTTACTTCTCTCTCTCTCTCTTTCTCTCTTTTTCTTTCTTTTTCTCTCTCTCTCTCTCTCTCTCTTTCCTCGTTTCTTTTTCTCGGATAACCGAGAAACTTTTAAATTCTTCCTGATGTCACGTAGGTTTCATCACGAGTAGAAATCATGCGAAGAAAGTTTTGTTATATTTTAATATTATCTGTTTTATTTTTATTTTGTTCTTCTTTCTTTCTTTCTTTCTTTCTTTCTTTTTCTTCTTAAATCAACGTACAATAGATCTCGTAAATAAGTCGAGAATTTAAGGGAAAAAGGATACTTTCAAAATTACAAAATCTAAAAACGTTCTTAATAATTTCTTTTCTCTTTTTTCCTTTTTTTTTTTGTTCTTTTTAATCGATTTATACGTGACGAACAAAAATTGTAAAAAATAAGACACTTTGTTATATGTTTCGAGATTTACCGGACACATTGTAGATTTTGTACTACTTACCTCATCGAGAATGAAAGAAGACGATTCACCGATTAAACCAACTACGTGAGGTTTCTCGAGTGCTATTAAAGTCTTTACGATCCTTCAATTAGAAAACTCACGTCTATGTACGTGAGATGTATGTAAGACTCTATTATAGGTATTCTCATACAATTGCCACTATTATCATTGTTATTATGTACTTTCATGATACTTTGTTTGCAATTGCACCAACCTGTTGCCATTAACTTGTCGTTACTACTATAAACTCGGTATAATATATCTTTCTCTCTCCCTCTCTGTCGGTCTATCTCTCTTTCTCTCTTTTTTCTCTACTCTCTTTGTTCTCTACAATTTCATCTTTCCTTCAAAGTTTCAAGAAAACGATAGAAACTATGAAATTATCATGTCAATGAACATGATAATATAATGTTAACTACTGAAAAAGAAAAAGAGAGAGAAAGAAAGAAAGAGGATCTTCCATTATCATTACATCTACCTATATTACATTTTACATATCATATACTACATTAATATTTTATCCGTATTTTCCAATATATTTATTACTATTTCTCCTATTTATATTGATAGTATTATTACTAGTACTATTATTATATATATGTCTAATATTATTAATTCTAATTTTTTTTAATAAAATTAAAAAATTTGGTAGAAATCAACTTAAATATATTATTTTACAGAATCTACATTATAACAATGCGTGATTATTAACAAAATATATACATACTTATATACAAGATATATACAGTAATGTATGTATTACGTGCCACTTTTATGATCACCGAGTAAGTTATCTTAACAAACCCATATCCTTCTTTTTTTTTTAAATATCATTTCTATTCGCAATTAAATAAGATAACAAAACTTTTACTTTCGAAAGTGAAAATTATTGAGAATCGAGGAAATGAGGGACGTCAGGATTTATCGCGAGAAACTTTCGTAAGAGAGTATTCTCTAAGAAGATTAGGCTTTGTAATGGTGTCGGTAAGAACGTAGCTTATAAACAAATCCGATCGGAGTTACGGATCGTGGAGAAAGCAATCCTCCTCTTCTCTTCCACCCTCTCATAAGGGTGCCAGCAAGTTATCCGTGTTTTCCATGGGATAGAATAAATAATAGGGAAAGAGGGAAAGAAGAGTTTCGCGTGGATCACAACATACATTTGGTCTCTTCGAAAGACGGATATAAATCCATTTTCTGCGGCCACGGAATACGATATAAGAATACCGTCACTCCCTTGGACTCTCTCTATCTCTTTCTCTCTCCTTCGTTTCTGTATTCCTTTTCCCATTTCCCTCATCTCCTTCGAGTAACTTCTTGCCACGATCCTTCATCCCTCGTCTTTTGTCCATTTTGCAAATCCTACGGTGAACCTTCAACATGGTGAGCCGCAGGCAATGGTCCTTTAAATGGTTATTCGGCACGTAAGCATGGTGAAAAATAATGTTACGTGTTTTGCATTGTCAAGTAGTGAAGTAATATTTTTTTCTTGGTTTTTTTTTTTTTTATTTTTAATGAGCAATTAGCGAATATATATATGTATATGTTATATATAATATTATATTATTATAATACAATGTAATATTATATATATATATATATATATGTGTGTATGTATGTATGTACATTGCAATCTATCTTATATACGCGTATGTTATTACGTAGATGTAATTCGTGTGAAAGAATTCGTTTCGAAACGAAAAGATTTCACCTTCTTTTCTTTTCTCATTTCCTTCTTTTTCTTTTCCTTTCTTCTTTTTTTATGTCTAATCGTTATTAAAGATGTGTCTTTGATATCTTTATTCTTCCTCTCTTTCTTTCTTCCTTTCCTTTTTCTTTCGCAAAAGCACTTACGTACGATATCTTTCGAAGATGTTCATAAATTAATTGACAACGTATAATTTCGACATTACGAAGTGTGAAATGTTGACTCTTTCGAGTCGTCGTGTCGCGTTCGTACGAACACGCGATTCGAATTATTTCTCGTGCGAATTTTCGATTCGACGTTGCAGTGGTAGTTCGAAAAACGAGGAAATAAATTCAACCGTGCTCTCTCGACGATAGTCCGGGGCGATGAGAGAAAGGGAGGGAGAGGAGGGAGGGAGGGTGGGTAATTAATTATGGAGAAGAGAGATAGAAAGAGAGAGAGAGAAAGAGAAAGAGAGAGATAAAGAGAGAGAAAGTGGTCGACGTGTTTCCCTTCTCGAGAGCTCGCACGTTACCTCGCGGCATTTGCTCGATCGTTCGTTCTCTCGTCCGTGGTAGCCGACGTTATCGCTTTGTCTTGTAATATTATAATTATATTGCCGCGCGACACGAAAGCCGAGTTCTCTCGCGAGTTAGGTTAAAAGGAAGAGAAAGAAAAAAGAGCAAAGACGATTAAACCTGGTGTAAGTACGACGTTCAGGTACGCGTTCTCATCTGTTTGCGTGTATGCATTTTCCATTTGTGTGCTTTCGGTTGATTGTTGATATATACTGACTCGTATATGTATGTGCATATATGCGTATGTGTGTATACGTATTCAGTATGCATTGATGCATGCATTGGTAAGAATTCGTCCATTTGTGTTTGCTCTCTCATGTGCACTATATTCATTTCTACACGTTGGTTATACACGTGCAATGATATTTATTCGTGTTCGTGTGCATTTGTATTTATTCATATGCCTGTGTAGATTGTTATTTATTCGTATGCGTGTACCAGTCGTCTGTTTTTGTTTTGTTTGTGTTTAGTTAGTAAGTACGTAGATACTAAAGTCACGATCGTCCTATCAAACAACGTACGATTACGTCCTATCACCGAACGTGACTTATTCCCTTAATTCTATTATAAATCACTGACGTTTCTCTCTTTCTCTCTCTCTCTCTCTCTCTCTCTCTCTTTCTCTCTCTTTCCTAGTTCTGTCGGGATTTCACGTAAGTAACGAGACTACTCGTCGTTTCATACGTCACGAAACGAGAAAGAGAGAGATCGTAGCTTCGATTCGTTAGAAATTCACGACGAGATCGATCCCCTCACCGTCGACAAATACAATAAGTAGGGTACATACGTACGAATCAAATCGAAGGGACGATAATCGAATTTATTGAAATCGATCGTCAGAGGATTATACCGTGTGTAACGACCGTGCATACTCTTTGCTTCTATCTCTTTCTCTCTCTCTCTCTCTCTCTCTCTCTCTTTCTCTCTCTCTGGCTCTCTTTCTCTTTTATATATATATATCTTTCTATCTATCTATCTATCTTGTCATACGATGTTACGAATTAGCGTCCATTTTAATTATCGTCATTTTATCATCGAATCCAACGAAACGGAGATTTTGATCGTGCTCGTTCGATTCACAATTTAATTCGTTCGCCATAACTCAGCCGTCTACCTTTAACGTTTTAATTATTATATCCTATACCAATGTACATGTCTATATATCGAACAACACAGATAGATACATATATACGTATACACCTACGTACGTACGTACGTGTGTATAAATATAGTACCTTCGATACACGTACACGTTTCTAGATATCTAAATGCATTTGCAACATATATATTTTTGTAGTAAGCGATATTATCATCGATTTCGTCGATAGGAATAACATAATTACCCGACTGTGTTCATGTCTTTCTCGAAATTTTAGCCGGAAATAATCATCCGTTAACGCGTAATATCAACGTTAATCCATTACAATCAGCGCGTCGTCGTTTCTATCATCGTCACCGCAATTTGTCCCGTCTACTATGCTCCGAGCGGTATTACCGGTGATCGATTCGTTTTATCACTCCCGAATCATTAGCGAGACTCGAGGGATACTCCATCGAATTCGTCTCTCGGATAAATTGAAAAAGAGAGACAGAAAGAGAGAGAGAGAGAGAGAGAGAGAGAGAGAGAGATAGAGAGAAAAAATTCAAGAAACGAGGTAAAAATCTCCTCTCTCTCTCTCCCTCTCTATCATTCTGTTCTTTCCTGAAACATTTCAATCTTCGCTTTGTTCATTTCTCTTCTACCCTTTCATTCAACGAACCCTCCCCTCCACCTTCTTACTTACGAACTTAAAATCGAACGAACTAAAAAATTCGATTCGTATGACGTCGTCTCTTCCTTTTAAAAACTATACATCACTCGTAAGATAACCACGAAATCTCACTCTCGCTTTCGTTCTTGCCCTTTCATCTCTCATCATGGATATGCAATCGAGAACGCATAATTCCGTGTCTCGTTATGCCTTGGTTAATTACAGTCGAGAGAGTAGGCGGACTCGACTGAGAGAAGGAAGAGGAGAAGGAAGAAGTGGTAAGAAGGGGGAGAGGGAGTCCTTAAGGAAGGAAAGAAAAGGAGGAGTATGTGCGCGAGCTACAGGGAGAAGTAGGGAGTCGATGAAGGATGAAGAGGGGTGGGGAAGGAGAGGGAAGTAGGTAGGTAGATAGGTAGATAGGTAGATAGGTAGGTTGGTAGGTAGGTAGGTAGGTACCTAAAGGTAGGAGGTTGACGCTGCAGTGTCGCCTTATTTGCATTTTGCCTTCTCGGCTTTCCTGGAAGGTGGAATTCGAGGGTGCTGTTCTGTAAATCGCGCCTATGTTTCATATACGACGACGACAACGACGACGACGACGACAACGACGACGACGACGACGACGACGATGACGACGACGACGACGACGACGAGGACTTGTTTCGAAGGAGCTAGAGAATCATGGTGGGCTTTTGTTTGCCTCGCGGCTTCCGTCATCTTTAAATCACGTCTTAACGAACCACCAGGTTTCGTGCTTTCGATTCTTGTTCTCCCTTTCTCCTCCAATTTCTCCCTCTACTACTTACCCACCCACCCACCTACCCACCCACCTACCTATCTTCTCCCTTCTTCACTCACCCCCGCGCGGATTATCAACTCGGCCGACTTCACTGTAATGTTAACTATACGGGAACGTTTCGTGATTCCTAGAAATGTTTGCTTGCCCGACCGAGCTAATTATGTTGAGAGAGAGAGAGAGAGAGAGAGAAAGAGAGAGATTTGGATTATTTATTTTTTTTATTTCTTTTATTCGAGACTCAAGATCTCGTTATTTTTTCGTTATATGTATTAAAATAGTTGATCGTATATTACAAGGTTGCCTATGTTTATTACAATGAAAAATGTAACTGTGTTTAATTTGGCTCGTTTTTATTTTATTTTTTGTCTTTTTTCTTTTCTTTTTTTTTTCTCGTTCTTTATTTCTTTATCGCGAGGAAGGGATGAATAGGTTCTTGTTGTTGTTTTAATTACAGACATTTTGTTACCACATTTTGTTATTATATTCGGATCCGATCTTTTACTTTATTTGTTGCTTTATAAGTAAAAGAATAATTTGTATCTGTCCATACCTTTTTGTTGTTAAAACAGGTAGTTGACATGAGGATAATATGCGGGTTATTTACATATGCGGTTTCTGCTACGTATATATCTATATACCGGTTTTGGGATAGTAATATGATAATATTGATTTTATTTATCAATTATTTGAACATTAACGATATTATAGATTGAATTATCATTTATTATCAGTTAGCTTGTGTCCGATTTGATTATGTGTTCATAACATCGTAGGACAAATTTTATAACAAAAATGTTTAATCGATAAATATGTTATCAAATCCAAACTGATAATATCCTCAATTAATTCTTACGATTTATAAGAGACGATTATTTACATTTTATAATCGCAAAAGTTGTACAAGTAATCGTATAAGTCTTTGAACGAATGGAAAAGGAGAAACTAAATCAGAACCGTTCAACAAGACTTTTCTTTGATATTTCATTTAATTAAAATTAAATAGCTCGATGAAAAAAGAAATAAGATGAAACAAAAATAAAAAAATAAAAAGAGAAGAAGAAAAAATCAAATAAAAAGATAAAGAGAACCAGGATCTCTTCTCTCGTTTCTGAGAAACTCGTTGTGTCCAATCAAACAGGATACTCGATACGCACATGTCAGGGAACATTCCTATGTTACTTTTTCTGATCGTTCGATGAACTTTTAATGCCCGGTGTTATCTTTTTAAAGATGGAGAATTCGGTTGGTTATGTCGGCTTCGAAACTTCGGTGGTTAGCTTTCGACTTGACAGTGTTATGGATCACCAGGGTGCGTGCACGCGTTCGTTGCGTGCGTCTCCGCGCGTTGCGTTGCTTTTTCCTTTTATCATTCCACCTTCCACAGTTACTCACTCCCCTCGATCTCACCTCACCCTTTTCTCTCTCTTTTCTTTTCTTTTCCTTTTTTTTTTGTTTTTTTTCTCTTATTTTTTCGTTTTTTTTTCACCTACCAGTATTATCACCCCTTTTCTTTCGCTCCTTCAAACGATACCTTTCTTCTCGCGCTTACCTACCCTTGTCTCTTCTGTCTACTTTTTCACCCCTCGTTTTTCGTTTCTCTACTTTCTCTTTCTCTCTCTCTCTCTCTCTCTCTCTCTTTGCGTTTCCTTTATTTTCAATATCCTTGAAAAGGAAGGGGTTGGGGCAAGGGTAAGTGTCAGTAGGTCAGTCCAAACCAATTTTCGATGTATATAACTCGGGAATGATTCTAGCCACGAGTTTAACAGAATTTATTGTTACGACGAATTTATTATATTATTAAGATTTTCTTTTTCCTTTTTTATTTCTTTTTTTCTTCTCTTTTTTTATTTTTTATTTTTTTTGAAGCTACGTATACTTTGTTCTTTCTTTTTATTTCTCCGAAAAATATGATATAATCTATTATTTTCGTCGTATTTTTTCGTTTTCAAACGAAAGTCTCTCGATGTGGGCGCACGGCTCGTACTGATAATATATAAAAAATTCATTACAACGATATTTTTCATTGGATGCGTTCGTGTTTTTCATTTTTATTTTGTTTAGTTTTATTTGCTTTTGTAAAATGTGGCACCTTTAAGCTACGTCGTTGTATTTTTCTTTTATTATTATTATTAATATTATTATTATTATTAGCATTATTATCATCATCATCATTATTATTATTACTAATATATATTTCGAGTACAAAATTAATTTCGAAGAAAAAACAGAGACGACCCGGAATCACGCAAATGTTTCGTATATTATTTACGAATAATCGAAATTTTCGTTAATAAAAACAGAAAAAAGTGTTCCCGTTAAACTTTATCGTTATCATTTTCGTTTTTACGATGTACCAATCAATATCATCGGTCTACCGTGTAAAACCGATCGACCACGTACATTTCTTTTTTTCTTTTTTTTTCTTTTTTATTTTGTTGCATCCATTATAGAGTTCCAAAAATGGCCATGGCGAGTGTCCCATGAGAGATACTCACGGGTGCTTTCTCCAATATAATGGGTTATACTGTCTTTCTCACAAACTCATCTACACATAACACACACATACATAATGAACATAAATACGTACATGATGGTACGTACACTGGCTAGGTAGAACGGTACTTGACTTACAAACGTGACCATTCACCATTGTTATATTGCTTGCTAACACGACATTAATACATCGCCGAAGAATTATGAGGCCGCGACACGGCAGTGGGGATTTCGGAAGAGGCCAAAAGAGAAGGGAAGAAGGAAGGGAGATGGTGTTGATTTAAAAGGAGTGGGGGATGAACAAGACGGGACAGCGAGACTTTGAAAAATCGTTTCGTGCGTTAAAAGCATCAGAGATTAAAATTAAATCCTGACATTTTTACGTCCCTTCGATCTGCCAGAAATCTCTCTAGCACCCTATTCTCTCTCTCTTTCTCTCTCGTTTTCTCTGTTTCTCGTTTTCTATCTCTCTCTCTTTATTTTTCGCCCCTCCACACAACTTGTGGTTACAGGTTACTCGCGTCCCTAACGCATTCCTTCGTCATTTTCTCTCTGGGACCCTCTCTCTCCTCCTCCCTCCCTCACCCCTCCTCTCTTCTTTACTCTCCCTTCTCTCTACCACCCTAACCACCCGTTCTTCGTGTTGGCACGATTTTTCATCGATAATTAAACGGCACTAAATTAACCTAATGTCTCGTCGGACAGGCGCGATAAGAGTAAGCTAAATTATAACTACTTCGACTACTTCGACTACTTCGACATATTTTGTTTCTTTTTCTTTTTTTACAATTTTCTTTTTTCTTTCTTTTTTTTTTTATCATAATTCTCTTTATATCGGAAACTATTGAACTACAGGAAATTTGTTGACCAACGGGACAGATGAATTATATTTGTTTGCAATTCTTTCTACTTGTTGGATTTTAATGTTATCGTAAAAGTATTTTGTTGGAGTTGAAGTTAGAGTTTTCATTTTTGTTTGTGTTTTTGTTTTTCTCTCGTTATTAAAATCTTACCGTAAGTAATGAAAATAAAATGCACTGTCGTTGGAGATCGATGATCTTTTTTATTTAACGGCGTTGTCATCGGAATGTTTTATCAAGTTTTTATTTCTAACGAGTCTTGATTACATTTGTTTCGTTATTTTAATTACATTCACGTACGAGTGAACAGTTAAAAATTACGCGTATAAATATTTTCTCATTTGTCGATGTTGTCGAGGGTCGAACATTTTTTTGTAATTTAATTAATGGTTTTATAAAAACTAGAATATTAATGAAATTTTCTCATATATATAGAAATTAATTAGATAGTTTTTTACTTCTTTTTTTTTTTTTGGTTTTGCTCTGATTACACTCTTGCGGAAAGGAAACATAATATAAATATTATATTTTCTCGGAGCAAGTAATTGATTAATTTTTCTGATAATTTCTAATTTTTTTTTTTGATAATTTCTCGTTGTGATAATAATTAAAAAATGATATAAAATGTCATTGGTGGACTATACGCGATTGGTAATTTTTAATCTAACAGTGTCATCGGAATGTGTTCACGATGTTGTCTGTCGAGTAAGAGAATGTTTCTCTTCCTTGTTTGTTACGCACGCAGGTAACGAGCGAACGAGCGAGCGTGCACGGAATTACAAAGCTTTTAGGGTGAACGTAATTAGTCTTTTTTTTCCCTTGTTCACCGTGAACAACAGTTTTTGACGCGATAGGAGGAGTCTTTTGGAATTTAATTACTGTATCGCGGTCGGCTTTTTGGCCAAGCGACTCTATTTGACTCCATTCGACTCTATTCGACTCGTTATGTGTATACGCGCGCGCATTTTTTGGTGCGTTAATATATACATGTGTGTGTGTGTGTGTGTGTGTGAGTAATTAACACGTTTCCGAATCTTGCTTTCTATTTTCTATAATATGTTTTTTCCATCACATAAAAATAACCATTTTTAATTTTCCATTTTAATTTATTTATGATTATTATATTTAATTTCGATGTTTTATTTTCACGCATTCGTTCATCAAACAAATGGAGATTCATTCTGTTATTAGAAAAGCAAAGAATAAGATAGTAAAAATTATAAAAAAGAGAAAGATAAAGGAAAAGAAGAAAAAGAAATAGAAAGCACTGATTAGTTGTAGAGAGAAAATTTCTTTGTAGGTAATATTTCGTTTGAGACACCCGGTATAAGCGCATCGACCGTGATACCGTAGTTCTCTTCTTTTATCGACCGTACCAAAACGTCTCGATATTATATCACTTGCATCGGTTAAACATTTTTCTTGACTCCCTGCCAGATGGCGCTAGTTTGTCGTATGAGCTATTATACTACTTTGAAAATCAATACTTATCGGATTAGTTATTTTCGATGCAGACTACCAAAAAGTGAATCGGAATGCATCGCGACCTGAATAATGCGAAGAGAAACGAATATTTCGTGAAAAGATCGTTCGTAAACACAGATAAATATTTCTACGATAATTATTTTTCCATTTTGTTGATACGGTTTTAAAAAATTTGTTTAATGAAAGAGAAGTTTCTTTTTTCTTTCATTATTTTATTTATATATACAATATATTATTTTCAGAAACATAACGACAATCCTATTATAAAATAACATAATAATAATTAATATAACAGTAACTAATATCGTAATTACTAGAAATATATATATATATACACACACACGCGCGCGCGCGCATTATATATAAACAAAAAAAGAAATAATTTATAACAAACAGATTTTTTCATCTCAAAATTCTATAATCCTTTCGACGAGGAACATAAACGTTATAAATTACATTTAAAAATAGATACACTTTGGCATCCCATAGGATACAATTGAGCGGATGATTGTGAAAGTGGTTTGAATAAAATATTTAAAAAAAGAAGAAAGAGATTATGACTTCATTAAAATGAATGAACTATTTTTTTTTTTGTAATTCTTAATAGCCTACTTTCAGAATCATCGGCTCATCTAATCGAAATTGTTCAAAACAAATTCGTATGAACGATGATGGTAGAAAGAAGAATAGTAGTAGGTAACTAGTTAGGTAGGTAGGTAGGTAGATAGGTATAGATAATTGCGATGGAGTACCGGCATCGGATTTCCCCATAGAATCCGTTCGATAGATCGTTAAAACATAAGTCAAGGATCGATTCCAACGAACGATAGTGTCCATCTATTCCGACGTTTCCGTAATTGCGATTTCTTCTCGATGAATTTTCTCATTCTGCCGTTAGCTGGATTGCTGTCGGGTTTTAAGCGAGAAAGAAAGATCGACAGGCCTTAAAAAGAAAGACAGAGAGAGAGAGAGAAAGAGAAATAGACAATCAGACAGACAGACAGACAAAGAGAAAAAGAAAAAGGGCGAGAAAGGAAAAGCGAAGGGAAAATAAAAAGAGAAAGAGATACGATCTTTCGTGAAAACGAATTAAAAATGATAATGGAGTTTTGAGGATCGGCCTGAATCTGACTTCTTCGGGAAGAGGCAATTTCGATTTTCGTGGCTGCGATTTGGCTCCTTCTTCGCCATTTACTCTTCCCACAAAAGTCTTCTTCAGCATCCTTCCGTAGTGAAATCCGAGAGAAAGAGAGAGAGAGAGAGACAGAGAAAGAAAAAAAAAAGAAAAAAAAAAAAGAAAAAAAATTTTAAGAGGAGGAAGAAGAAGGAAAAACAAACAAAAGAAAAGAAAAGAAAAGAAAAGAATCAACAAAAAAAATAAATCGACCAGACAGACAGAACGAAGGAAAAGATCGAAACGAAATCATACTGTGGATGATAAAGAGACATCGAATCGGTCGAAGAGGTGTGCTAGAGAGTAGGGGTGGTGAGGGAAAAGGGGGTGAAAGGGAGATTATCGTGGGTAGCTCTCTGTCCGCGGAACTCGCCCGGAGACAAATATTATTGGAACGAGATTAATCGTCGGGATGAGCGCTGCTTCGGTTCGCATAAGTTCAGGGACCGAATTCGTTTTCTCTCCCTCGACGGTTTTTTCTTTTTTCCATTTTTTCCTTTCTCTCCCCCTTTTTTTTTTCTTTTTCTCTCTCCTACTACTCTCTTCTCGTCTCGTTTCTCTTTCTCTCTCTCTCTGTTTCTCTCTTTCTCTCTCTGCGAATCGAATTGGCATCGAGATAGATATCCTTCATTTTTATCATCGTTCTTTACTTTTTTTTCTTTTCGTTTTTCTTTTATTCTTTTCCATTTTCTTTTTTCTTTTTTTCTTTGTTTCTTTTAATTTTTCTTTCTTCTCTTTTCTCTACTCTATCTCCTGCAATTATTCTCACCTCTCGCGTAACATCGAGATTATCGTAATTTAAATTTGGTTTACATCAGGAATAGTTCGTATTTATGAATATTGTGCCTTTTAAAGGTAATGGTGTTTGGATTGGGATTATTAATTGGAAATTGTTTGCCATAACAATATCGCAGAGTTTATGGGTAATCTTCTTGGTATCAATCGGATCAATAATTCGTTTCCTTCCAATCGTTAATATTCTGGAATAAATTTTAACATTCTCGATAGGTCCTACTTATTTTCCATTATTAACGGAATGGAAATCTCGTGAATTCATAATTACTAACTATACTTTTTATTATAATTCGTTCGTATCTATTGTTAATATTATTGATACAACGATCACGAGATTGGTCATTGAGATTTACAATTCGAAAATATATATATATATATTTTTTTTAAGAGTTACATGTTATTACATATGGATAATTTAAGATTACATATCATGAAAATGTCTCATAATTTGAGTATTTTAAGTTTAAAATTTAAAGGGGAAAGGAAAAATGAGAGCGAACATAATGCATACAAGAAATGCGTGGTATTATATAGAAAAGGAATAGAGAGATAAAGAGATAAAGAAAGAGAGAAAAAGAGAGAGAAAACGTAAGCGTTGTTTCGTGAAAATACTTGCTATAACGATAATACGGTCGATAGTTTATTCCGGTTTCTCATATTAGTTTCTAAAAGAATGCCATTCTCGTTCAAGAGTCAGAGACGGGAATGCGGGAGGGGTAAGGAAAATCTAAGATACTCTTGTAACACAGCTAACCACATCTTGCCAAAAATATTCAAACTATTTCAAGCTATTGGCACGAAACGAGACAAGCTTGAAACTCTCCATTCCTCTCTCTCTCTCTCTCTCTCTCTGTCTGTCTGTCTGTCTGTCTGTCTGTCTGTCTGTCTCTCTCTCTCTGTCTGTTTGCCTGTCTCTCTGTCTGTCTATCTCTCTATCTGTCTGTCTTTGTCTTTTTTTTATTTCTTTTTCTTTATCTTTTAAAAAAGAGACTTTAGACGAACGATTGATAAATTAATATTAACTAAATTATAGTGAGAATAAACGTTCGCGACGAATTAAAAATTCAGAAATTGATTAATCAATGTAATTATATTCCGCGAAGATATAAATGAAATAAATTAAAAAAGAAAAGAAAAATCTAATTAAATAATAATCAGCCGCGATTAGATTGTTGAAGAAAATTAAACGAAACTATTTGAATTTTATAATTTGTTTGTATATTTTGAAAAAGATTTTTTTTTCTTACATTCTTAGAATAAAGAAAGAGAGAGAGAGAGAAAGAGAGAAAGAGAGAGAGAAATAACTTTGATTGGTGGATCGTAACTATATCTCTTTCTCTCTCTTTCTCTATCTTTCCTCTAGGACTGTTGATAACTCGCACCACTTTTACTCCGAACATTAAAGTCATGTATTTCTTATCTTAACAGGATATATATATATATATATATATATATATATATATATATATATATATATGTATGTATATATACTCACACAGTATATACGTAATAAACATTCCACTTAAAGGTCGATGTCTCGGGTTAAATCGCCCGTAGTAACGTTTAAAATCACGTATTATGTATTTCTAAACGCGAATATTAAATATTTAATGGTAATTTTAATGTAATTCTAATTACCTTTAATTATATTTAATTATATTATAATTATATTTAATTAAGAAGAAATGAAAACGTATACGTTTCTCAGATCGAGTTTATTTTTCTTCTTTTTCTTTGTCTTCAATGACATTAAATAAATAATTAGATATTCAAAAGAAATTGATCGATTTACGAAAGGAATTTAGCATGGTCAACGAATAAAGAAAAAAAGAGGAAAAAGAGAAAGAAAAAATGACAGAGAGAGAGAGAGAGAGAGAGAGAGAGAGAGAGAGAGAGAGAGAGAGAGTGAGAGAGAGTGAGAGAGAAGGAGGGAAAGAGAGAGGCTCAAAAGAGATCTTGAAATTTAACGAAAGAGGATTTAGAACGATTAAAAACGTTTATTTTCTGAAATACTTTTAATCCATTTCGTCGCGAACGTTTATCGCGTGGAAATGAAACTTTATTCGCTCTCTTTGTCATTGGTGAAAAGATAGAATTAAAGAGAAAGAGGAAGAGAAAGAGAGAGAGAGGGAGAGTGAGAAAGATAAAAAGACAGAGAACAAGAAGAAGATATCTCGATGATATCCTCTATCCCTGGTAGAGAATTTTATCGTCGGAAAAGGGACTTTATTAATTAAAAACAAAAACCTATGCCAGGATGAAATAGATATAACGATAATTCGCTATCGTTGTCCTGGAGACAGGCAGACAACCGTCAACGAACGAAATGCAATTATGTCAGCGGTTGATCCGCCATAGTCCGTCATTGTTCTGCCAGCTTTCTTCATTTATGTATATTTCAATTTACTTATATATATATATAATATAAGAACGGTGATTGTATATCGAATGTGTATGTACGTGTATGCGTGAGAAAGAGAGAAACAGAGATTGAGTGAAAGAGGAAGAGAGAAAGAGATAGAGAGAGAGAGAGAGAGAGAGAGAGAGAGAGAGAGAGAGAGAGAGAGAGAGAGAGAGAACAGTCCTTTCCCTTTTTGTCAGCAAATTATATTCATATTTGGGGGATTACATCGTCGATCCCTTGGATCAGAAACCTTAAAGGGACGCTCACTGTGCTAATTATTTCCTGGCTGGTCGACCGGTCGATATCATCTACCAGATTGAGTTTCATCGATGCCATTACAAAAGATATTGTATGTATTTTGTTATAACATTGATAGGGGTAATTCAGTAAAATCTGAGGTATCTGTTCTTGTATTTACTACTACTACTACTATTACTACTACCACTACGTTTTTTAAATCGTGATATTGATTAATCAGTCGTTTTGTTGATTAAATGTTCCGTAAGTAATTGAACGAGCTTCGAAAAATGAAACTCGAAATTGGAAACTAGATATTTCAAAAGGAATTGGCTGATAGAATTTATTTTTCTTTTATTCTTTATTTTTTCTTTTTTTCAGCAAAGAAAATTTTGTAATCATCTTTTTTCCAATTCTTTATATATTTATATACGCATATGTTTACACATATGTATATGGATATATATATATATATATATTTATGATCGTATGTGTTCGCGTATATGTGTTTTTTTTTTTTTTCATATATACACTGTGTATTTAATCATCCAGGTGAAAACTCGTTTCTTTCCTTTATTTTTTCTTTTCTTTCTTTTTTTTTTGAAATCTCTTTAAGCAAGGTTATCGCGTTTTATCGTCGTCGTTCTTTTAAGTCGATTAAGTAGTTCGTTTCAAGTTTCGAGTTTAAAGTCAGTTAAGTAGGGAAAAGAAGAACGGGAGGAAGAACGGAGAGGGAGATGGGGACAAGTGTCGTTGCTCGTTTTGCGTGCGACGAAATTGTCTAAAGTTTTGATTAATCGATCGGATATTATTATTGGCTTAACTAACGTGAGAGAATTAAGCTTACGATGTTTTTTAAACAATAATGTCAATGATATCTACGATTTCAAAGGGAATTCTAAAGGATCAATTATTCGACGAGAACGATTAGATATCATTTCGTCTAACAAATGTACTTGCAAATAGAAAATTTTATTCGATGTAATGAATCTCGGATGAAAAGCTTATTGTCGTGTTAAAATTTCTATTACCACTTTTAAAAGAAAGAACTCGATCAATTCTCGTGTTTTGCTTATTAAAAAACCATTATACAATATCAAAAATTTACGAGACAGTATTATTTAGTATTAACACTGTGTGTAACTTAAACATTCTTATTAACAATGAGTATGTTTAAAAAATATAATAAAAAATAAGTGCACGAACGAAGTAACAACGAAGTTTATCAAAATAAAATAAAAGAACTTTTAAACAATAAAGATATTTAAATTGTTATTACGATTTATTGTTATTCAGCGTTGTACTTGAAAGAATAATTGCAATTACGATGAAATTTGACGTAGCAGCAGGTTTAGAGTATTGGAAGTGAGATATATCGATCTTTTGTTAAAACGGAACTCGGCTAGTATTATAGTCGGAGTAGAATATATCGTACGTAATATATAGGTTGAAGTAATCAAAGGACGTAAGGATCAGATTAAACGACTTGCATTAGCGTCGCCATTCTCGCGGGAGAACTTAAATGAGATTGTCGGGTGCTTGATCTTTAAGCGTAGTTTCAATTTCCAGAAGCCGTTCTTCTCCGCTAAGTTTTCGACAAGGTTTAAGGTATGTAGGACGAATTTCGTTGGCGTGTTTCGCGACCAAACTCTCTCTCTCTCTCTCTCTCTCTCTCTTTCTCTCTGAACGACTTTCGAAAATGTAAGTTCTAAATTATGGAGAACTTAGAGAATTATTTTGATACAAAACGAAAGAAAAAGAGACCTATGCGATATACACGAGATTGTTTCTATTACCACATTAATCATACGAATTATTAAATATTACCAAATATCTATCTATCTATCTATCTATCTATCTATTTATATATATCTATCTACTTTTTCAAATACTTTCCAAAATGATATCTCTAATATCACGATGAGAAAACATCATTACCGAATCGCTTTCGAACAAATTGATGCTTAATGATGCATAAATTGATTTAAACCGACGAGCTTTGTTCCGAACGCAAAGAGGAAAAGTACAGCCAGTGAATTCACGGATTTTCTAAAGTACTTACTTTCTCGACTGACAAGATAGAAAGCATCGTGAGAAAGAGAGACGGAGAAGGGGTTCGTTCGAAGACTACTTCAAGATGCTAAAAACTTGAAGGGACAACGCTGATAGAAGGACGAACTCTCTTTCTCTCTTTCTTTTTCTCTCTCTCTCTCTCTTTCTCTCTCTCTTTTCGTCGACGTGAAGAGAAAAGGGGGTTAAGCAGGCGTCGGTGGGGGAGAGGGAGAGAGAGGGTGGTGTTTGAATAATTTCACTTCGTGCATTATTATAAGTGGCCCGCACCTGGCATCCTCTTAACGCCACGTGGAAAATTGTTTGAATATGAATCAGCCATTTCCCGTTTGTCGACGTGGATAGGATTTCACTACTATTAAAATCCTCTTTCGGGAAGAGATTCTACTAGATATCGATTGGGAACTTCTCTATTTTTGATATACCTAAATACGACATAATCCTCTTTATTCGTATTATACAAATAATTTATTTGGATCATTTATAAGAGGATTAATGTGTTTAGTTTTACAAATTTATGTATCGATACGATCGATGAAAATTTAAATCATCGATAATTACACAGATAGGATGTAAATTATGATCGAGTATGTTCGTTTACATTCATTCGAATCTCTCTATTTCTTTCTACTTTTTTTCTTTAAATAAATACTTTTAATAATGAAATTTATGTAGATTTTATGATGTGATTCTTTTTGTAAAATGATAATATACCTACCTACGTATTGTTGGTATATTATTTTAAATTGTTTACTTTTATATATAATTTAGCTTTTTCATTCTTGAGTTGAATTGTAAATATTAAGTGTAGGAATTTTTCTATCGTTATAATCGAGAGTTTTAGATTTTATTTTGTAGAAACGTTATGCAGAGAGAAATATAAGGTTTTATCGAAAGAAAACGATTTATTTTTCGATTCGAATCGTAAGATTCGTCTCGATCAAGTGGAATAAATTCGGTGGTGTGTCCTTCTTACGCAAAGCAATTTATTATTCTTACCGCGAATCGATTTCTCTTTTTCAATTTGCTCGATATGAGATCCTATCAGATAGTACCATTGTAAGAGCTGTAATGCTGTTCCTTTTGACAAATGGCCAACGTATAGTCGTGAAATTCTAAGAAGAGGTGGAAGAACGAACGAAAATTATATTATATTATAGCGCATTGTTATATTATCGCGATACTTAAACGAATCATTTTCTCTTTGAATATTTATATCCGTCTTACTTGTTGTTAACATAATTATAATATAATTTATTGTATATAACATAATGTAATTAATGAATTCAAATTACTTTTATTTCTTTCTTTTTTCTTTATTTTTTCTCGTTTAATTTTCATTTTATTTTCTAATCGATATGTTAAAGATACACAGTACTATCAACAAAATTAACATATTCGTATACACGTATTCATATGCATTTACGACATGGTAATTTTCACGAACGATATTTACAAATCCAATACGTATTTATTTAAATTATTTTTTTTTATATTATAATAAAATTTTCAATCATAATTTAAAAAAGTTAAAATATTTATTTGTAGTTGATTCATTATTCAAAGTTGTTAAGTAATTTTGTTTGTTCCTTTTTCTCGTTTCTTCTTCTATTATTTATTCTATATAAAGTAAATATAGGAAAACTGAAATAACATCAGTTTTACATGAGAGAGAGGGAACTCGTTTAACGAATAAATTTCAATTTATCGTTACTACTGATCCTCATTAATCATTATTAAGAGTAGCAGAAAAACACGTTCGCTCGTGATCGAGTTTTTCGCTTTCTCTCAATTTTCTTCTTCTCCCCTGTTTACCGTTTCTTCTCTTCCTTTATATTCCCGTCGGCACGAACGATACTTGGTCACGAACGGATTTGCATTTCACGCTTTCGCACGTATACATGTATACTATGTCCGTGATATAAGCAAGCAAGCAAGCAAGCAAGCAAGCAAGCAAGCAAGCAAGCAAGCAAGCAAGCAAGCAAGCTCTTCACAGTATGTTACTTGGTTGATGAAATTAGATGACCAAAGTCGTCGTCTCGAGGCAGTCGACTAACTCTAATACTATTTTGTCGGTGTGAGAGCTATAAGATTATTCGCGATGGGAATTTATATATTTGTGTGTGTGTGTGCGTGCATGTGTTTGTATGTGCGAACGTCACCTTGCAGAATTACAAAACGTCGTTAGATCTCACGACTCTTATCTTTTAATTACATAAATCAGCATATTATATAATTTACCGTGTTGTTTTTCGAGAACAAAATGGATACTTTGTTTGAAGTTAACATTGTTAATACTTCTTTGATAATCGAGAAAAATATATATTGAGAGTTTGAAATATTTATATCGATTAAAGTTCACAGCTTTTATATTATAATACAATTCATAATATTAATTCGTAATAATTAACAAAGTTTAAATTTTACATTATTTAAAATTATATTTCATTAATATTAATAAAATCTAATTTTATTAATGCTCATAAAAATTCATACAATTAATAATTTCAAACGATCGGAATTTCTCTTTACTTATAATCATTCATTGCTACTTATAAATAATTATTTATCTATTAGTTTTTTATTTATTACTTAATTATATACATACATACATACATACATACATATACACATACATACATACATATATATTATATTATATAAAAGAACTCACACGAACCTTTTCAATTTGAGCGGTTAAAGTACGAAGTACTTAAATAATTTGTTCTCTCCTACGCGTATCGACGAAGTGAAAGAGAGTGAGATGCCGAGGAGCCGACAACGGGATCGTTTGAGCGTGCTAAACCACCGAGGTTAAACCGCAGTCAGTCGTCACGGACGTATTCCACAAGAGGGAAGGCCAAGGGGGTAGGAGGTGAACGGTGAACCCAATAGACAATGGGGGTGGTATCGTGGAATCGCGTCCTGGCACGCATTGTGCAGACCCCATAACGACGAGCGATTACGAGCGAACCCTCTCTCTCTCTTTCTCTTTTTTTCTTTCTCTCTCTCTCTCTCTTTCTCTTGTTCTCTTTTGCTCTCTTCGTTTCGTTTCGTTTCGTTTCGTTTCGTCGTAAGGGTCGGAAGGGTCCTAGAATCTCTTGAATTAAGCGACGATCTTTGCCTTTGCTTTCTTCCATCTATCTGTATCATTGTCTTTCAAAAAGTGCCGTCGTAAGAATTCTCCTCCGCCTTTTGCTTGTTACTCGTTATTCGAACGTTCGCGTACTATTCGCGAACGTACGACGATGAATTCGGTATTTCTTTTTCTCTCTCTTTTTTTTTTTTTTAGGAAAGGACAGAATAAATTATTCGTTAGGTATCTTCGTACGTATAAATTACGATACGACTAGATCAGGATTTTTAAATGTTGATATCTAACTCTCCATATGATAACACGTGCTTGTATTTAAAGAATGAAAATCAATTCGGTTCGTTTCGATAGAATAGAAAATGATAGATCGTTCTTTTTATATAGACAAGTTGAGATAATCTTAAGATGAAATGTGGATAAAACAGGATTTCTTTCTTTTTTTTTGTTTTGTTTTTTATACTAGAAACAAATTTTTAAAGAAACAATATCCTGGTAAAGAAGATGGCTGTGGGTTCATTTTTGAAGATACGGTGACGTTAGCCAGACAACGAAAACGAATGGATGCTGTAAAAGGATCGAACTAGCCAGGATAAGGCGAACATCTTAGGAATATGTATCAGGGGTTATGGGAACATCCCAGAATCCGTCGTTTCAAAGTGGTGGATATGTGTGGAGACCATATATGGAATATGGCCGTCCGAAAAATCCTGATTCATAGCTTATAGGAAGTAACCGATACAGAAATTTATGGTTCTCTCTTTCTTTCCTCTTTCTGGTGTAACTTATGTCCCTCGTTTTCTTCTTTTCTTCTTTTTATTCTTCTTTCTTTCTTTTTCTTTTCCTTTTTCTTCTCTTCTTTCCTTTTTCTTCTTCCTTCTTCTTTTCTCTTTTCTTTTCTTTTTCGTCTTCTTATCTTTTTCTTCAGTATTTTTACGGTGCGATCATGTTATCCGTCGTGCATGCGAATTGAACTTGCGAGCTACCGATGAATCTTGAAAATCAGGACCCTTGGGTGAATGTACGAGGCTAGAGATGGAAAAAGAGAGAGGAAGAGAGAGACAGAGAGAGAGAGAGAGAGAGAGAGAGAGAGAGAGAGAGAGAGAGAGAGAGAGAGAGGTGTATATTCCAGCTTGGATAGAGAACGATGACGACGGCGATCCTTTCGTGATCCTCTTGAAATGCTCGACTTTGCCGATCCTCCTAAAAAATTCTTCGATTTTTCCTCTCACATGTGAACGGTTATCAAGCTGTTGACGTCCCTTCGATCTCTTTCGGTGAAACATTTTTACGTAGAATATCGCCTAGGAAAATATGCGAAAAATTCGTCCAATCTTCTGTGGAGAAACCTATTTTCTTTTTTTTTTCTTTTTCTTTTTCTTTTTTATCTCTTTTTCCTTTTTTTTTCCCTTTTTGAAGGTATAAAAAAAGCGATAAATTATTCTCATCCAATATCTCGTATCAGCGATCTTTTTTCTAATCTCGCGAATGAGACGAGATAAAACTATTTATTTTTACGTTTAAGAAGAAAGAGGAAAAGAAGGAAATAGCATACTCAAAAAGTAACACGCTCTTCAAAACGATAAAATCTTTGAAACGTTTTAAACGACTCGGTGTCTCGGTCTTTAGTCACTTACCAAACCTTCCTTCCAGTTGTAGAAAATCGATAGACTAAAGGATCCCGCTCGTAATCGCAGGATATCCTACAATTTTAAAACTCTCCCCACAATGTGTTGGACCCTTCGTAGAGCCATAATTCGAAGTCCTGAATCTTGTAGATAGGACTGACCACGACTTAGTCCTGGCAGGACCTGCCAAGCTAGGATCACGTTTGATCCTTTCGGATATACGTGTCTCCAGCACGTTTAACTTTTCTTTCGGAACTTTTTCGTATACTTTCTCGCTGGAATAAGCAAAAATTTTTTCTCTCCTTCCATCGTTCTCGCAGCTATCAAAGCGAAAAATCAAACGTTGAAATGAAAGAAGAGAAAGATAAATGGACGATGAAATGTTTTTCAAATTTGTTGAGTCAAAATAGTAATTGACGAAACGAGAAGAGAAACGCGTATCATTCACACGGTAAATAAGTACATCCGATGTAATAAATCATCGACAAAATATTTGTATATGAATTAAAAGCCATATTGGCGCATCTGCCATTAACAAACAGTCGTGTTCTCTCTCTCTTTCTCTCTCTCTCTCTCTCTCTCTCTCTCTCTCTCTCATTTACTCTATCTATGCATATCATACTGCTCCCACGGCGCAGAGGAAGGTTAATTACGTCGGTTGTTACGTTTATTTGTAATTTTCCGACAAATTATATCGCGAGCATATACTGTCTCTCTCTCTCTCTCTTTCTCTCTATCCTTTCCCTCCCTCTCTGCCACCCTTCCTCCCACCTTTATCATCACCATTACTACACCCCCAAAAAGGGTATTCCAATTTAGTTAGCCGCTCGGGAAATCTCATGCGGTGAAGTCGATGATGGGTACGGAGCATCGCGAGATAGGCGAAATATCAAAGAAGATGCGCTAGGAGGATAGAGAGAGAGACCGACAGAGAGAGAGAGAGAGAGAGAGAGAGAGAGAGAGAGAGAGAGAAGGGAAAATAAAAAGAAGTAGAGAAGGATGAAAGGATCGAGGGTAGGTGGGCAGAGGGTGGGGATAGAGTACGTCTACGTCGAAGATGCCGACGTTGCCTCGTTCTCTTAGATCTAATGTTAGAAAGTGAAAATCGTGTGTAAGATAGATAGATAGAGATAGAAATAGAAAGATAGAGAGATAGAGAGAAAGATAGAGAGATAGACAGAGAAGGAGAGGTAAACGAAGGACGAAGGAGAGGCTTAGGCAGGTTCGTTTGCATAAGGACAAGGTGATGGTGGTAGTGATGGTGAGTGGATGGGGTTGAAACTGAAGGGATGGGAGAGGGTTAGGTATAGGTGAAATGGGAGAGAGTAGATCCGACGGTTCGACCGCAAACACCTCACGTAGCATCGCGTAGATTAAAGTTCGTCCTATCGTGACCTTCCCGTGTGAAAGCACGTGCTGAAAACACACGGGAAATCTTGCGAGGTCGTCCACGAAAATAAAGAAGGAAGATGTGTGTTAGAGAAGAGAGAGAGAGAGAGAGAGAGAGAGAGAGAGAGAGAGAGAGAAGAGAAGAGAAGAGAAGAGAAAATTCGAAAAGAAGAAAATCAAATCACGAATGCATTCCCACACTCGTTTGTACTCTCTTTCCATTTTATTTTTCCATCTTTCTCTCTCTCTCTTTCTCTCTCTTTCTCTCTCTCTCTCTCTCTCTCTCTCTTTCTCGTCTCTCTTTCTTTTTCTCTTTCTCTCTCTTTCGTTCTTTCTTCCTTAATTTACAAAAGGTAAGACCACCATATACCCTCTCCCTTCGTAGCCCTTCTTTTCTCTCTCCTTTTTGTTTCTTTCTTTTTTCTTTTCTTTCTTTCTTTTTTTTTTTTATATGGAATTTCCTGTAGGTAAGTCAAAGGAGACGTTTCTTGGTGGATTTTTAATAAACTCTTTGATTTTGTATACCTTCGGTAAGAAGTTCTTTTCTCGAGGATAAAACCTTCGTTCTTGATGATGTTGAAGGAAGAAGGTAAAAGGTTGGGGGAAGAAACAAAAAAGGAAAAGAAAAATTAGAAGAAGAAGAAGAAGAAGAAGAAGAAGAAGAGAAAAGAAAGAAAAAGAAAGAAACAAAAAGTAAAGAAGAAGAAGAAGAAGGATCAAGGTGCACGTCGAAGGAAACGTCTGTGAATTTCTAACGAAGGATCCGTATTCAGGACGCGTCGTTAGCGTTCTGCACGAATGCTTTTGTCTCTCTTGATTTTCATCCTCATGTCGGATATATTATATATGCATGTGTGCGTGATTGTGTATGTGCATGTGCGTGTTTATTCATTATCTCGATAGGTATCTAAAAAGTCGTATTTAAAACGATGTAATTGAAGGTATGCACTTAGTTGCTTATCCTTATTACTTATCTCTTAAAAGATAACCAAAAAGAAATCTTTCATTCTATAGGATAATCAATGATATTTAATTCGATTAATTAAAACGAACGTAATTATTATCCCAAGGGAATGGGAATCGGGGATTTCTCAAAGGCGATCGAGACGAAAGTTAGGATCGTTCTGTCGCGACGATTTGCTCTTTACCGTCCCTTTTCAAGGCCGAACGACCGCCAACAGACAATTTCACGGCCGTTAAATCCACACCTAGCGACAGAATGCAAAATACTCTTCTCTCTCTCTCTCTCCTTCTCTCTCTCTCTCTCTCTCTTTAACTCTCTTCCAGTCTCGAGACAATACGGAAGGGACAAACTTCAATTTCGTGGAAGTACGAGAGTACGATTAGTGAGAAGAGGAGAAGACGAAGATGAAGACGACGATGAAGAAGAAGAAGAGGGGAAAGGGATGTCTCTCTCTCTTTCTCTCTCTCTTTCTTTCTCTCTTGGTTTATCTCGTTCTCTCTTTCTCTCAAGATGAGCTCAACTCGAAAAGCCTGTGCTTTTAATCTAATGACGAGAATTCTGGCTTACTTTTACGATCGTGATTCATCAAAGGCGGCGCCTATAGTGCGGCCTTTTAACACGACATTAAATGCGTCTCTCGCGAAGTGTCACGAAGGAACGTCGATGATACGACTAGGAGAATCTGTCGCCATCACCAAGGGTTATGTCTTCATCGCTATAGTAATTTTGGTAGGTTCGAGGGTGCCTAGTTCAACCCCTTAGACTCCCTATTTTATCATTTATTGCACGCGTCGTTTCGTCTGGAACGTTAATTGTCATTTTATAAACGAGTTTATGTCGTTTAAAAGGAGGAAGAAGAGAAAAGAAAGAAAAAAATCAAGAAAAAAAATTGTCGATCGAGAATAGAGCTAGAACAAATAATCGAAAATGTTTCGGTGCCAATAATCGCGTTTAGATAACGTGCAAAGGAATTGACGAAGAATGATAAATAATTTTCATAATGAATTCACACCGATACGAACGATCGCTCTTTGAATGTAGAGATCGAGAAGATCTATCTCGATTTGGACATTATGTTCGTAGGGTCGACAATGTGGTGCGTCGCGACGCCAAAGGCCGTAAACGTGTGTGAGAAGGGGGACCACACGGCCGTAATTTTCAGCCGTAAAAGAGAAAGGGAGAGAGTGAGAGTGAGAGTGAGAGTGAGAGTGAGAATGAAAGAGAGAGAGAGAGAGAGAGAGAGAGAGAGGGTAGAATCGTTATCATTTTACTGGCCTTAAATGACCGCCACCGAATATTTAAGGGTCGTAAGGATCGAGCATAGCGCAGAGTTGCATTATCGTCTGTCCCGATACTGGCGTATTCTAACTGAAAGCACCACTTGCGTGACACGTGTGTGTGTGTCTACGTACGTATATATATATATATGTATGAGTTACATATAGAGAGAAAGGAGACTTTGTGAAAAAATGTAATAGAACGTTCGCTTTGAACTTGGAAATGTTCACGCACGCGAGAATCTTATAATCGGACTAGTAGTATGGCACTTTTTCAAACGCCATTCTTTTCTCTATCGTTTTCTCTTTGCCCGCTCATTAAACATTGTTTTAGAAAAAGCTCTTGCCGCTCGGCCGTAATCGCAGCGTATAAACTCTGTCCTTTTATATCGTCGACGTTAGTTAACCGTGGAAAGCATGAAGAAGGAACGAGGAACCATTACGATATGAGAATGATAGAGAAAGGGACAGTGAGTACTTACTCATTCTCTCTATAGAATTATTCCGTGATATAAATATATTAAACGATTGAAATCTTTCGTTAAATTTCATTTCTAATGGCTTTATCGTAGTTTATTGTTATTACGATTCGCGGGAAATAAAAATCATTTTGATCGCTTACAACGTTAATAAATCAGATAAATATTATTGTAATTAGAAAATGATTATTCTCAATGTTTTATCCATATATCTATCTATCTATCTATCTATATACACATGTACAAGTTTTTATATTTTTATTTTATTGTCGTAAAATTCAAGTTGAGCGAGTGGTTTAATCTCGTGCTTTTTTCTTTCTGTCTTTTTTTTTTTCTTTTCTTTTGTCAACTACGAGAAAGAGAAGGACAACAACATGGAAACGATAGAAACAATGTCCCTCGATCTTTTCTCTCTTTTACTCCACTTGTCCCTTCCTTCTTTTCTCTTTCTTCTTTTATTCGCTCCCTCGGTAACTATATCGTTTTCTCGCTTAAGCACGCGAAAATGCGAACGACGGCGTAGCCCTCGTATATAGGGTGTTTCTCTCTCTCTTTCTCTTTCTGTGTTTCTTTCTCTTTTTCTCTTTTTATCACACACATATATTTTTTCCTACCACTTGAATCGATATGTATGTGTATATATAATGTACGTACGTACGTACGTATACGTGGTAATCTTACACATTTATGCAAGCAGCTAAACGGATACACATACTTATGTTCGCTGTTAAAACTCATGGCTCTGTTGCAATCTTCCTACGTATACATTTTAAGTTTCTTACAATTTCATTTTCTAGGTGCTACGATAAGTTAAGAAAGTATCATAAGTGGATTCCTCGTGACTTAATAAAATCATAAACGGTCGATTGTCACGCGGCAAGTTTCGTGATTAAAATTCATTCATATCTTAACGTGCTTAGATAATTCGAAAAACTTTTCCTTGTTATCTCTCTTTCTCTCTCTCTCTTTCTCTCTCGAATAAAAAAGTACGATAATAAAACTCTTTGTAAAACTAAACGGACTGTTTCACTGTAATTATATTAATACTTTACGAGACGATGAATAGATTAAATAAAAATTTGTATTAGAGATAAGTGTTACCACGATTCCTTTTCTTTGGATTCGTAACGAAATTTGTTAAATAAATTTTCTTTTCGTATCTCGGACGAAGTTCCGATGATATTTAAGTTGGTAAAGTGCATTGTAATACGCTATATTATATTTTACGATTGGTCGATAAAAGCAGACGTACGAACGTTTATACTTACTCGTATAGCCATTGCGATAAATCGTAAATAATATTTCTTATCGCCAGAGAAAAAGTGAAAGAAAGTGTGGGAGTATGAGAAAAAAGAGAGAAAGAGAGAGAGAGAGAGAGAGAGAGAGAGAGGGAGAGAGAGTAGGAAAGAAATTCTGTGATCTAGGAGAAAGAGAGAAATGGAGAAAGGTCTGATCCTCGGCACGCACTTAAGCTTGCGCTCAAAGCATCCACCTCGTGGTTTAGGTCGCCACGGGATCGGCCCTCTTTTCTCCTCGATATAATGCTCATGAAATGGTCGTTTTAGTATGATATACGTATCACTTACGTGCCGCGATAATGAAAAGATTTGCCGGTTCCCGTTTATGACTTCCGCGATGGTCTAACGGTAATAGAAAAGATTTCATAGTCCTTCTTCTTGTTCTTTCTATTTCTATTAAGATTTTGATACTTTTCTTTTCTTTATCAAGATTTTATTTTAAATTAATAAATGGTGTTGTTTTAAAAGAGAGAGAGAGAGAGAGAGAGGGACAGCAAGATGTCTTTTCTTTTTTTCTTTGAATAAATTTTTATAACATTGAGTGGTATATATATATTAAGATTGTTAACGATTTTTATATAAACGAATTAATCGAATTAAATGTAGAGAATGTTTTATTCCAAAAGTAGAATGATTTTCTTTTCTCGATCGAAAAAAGGAAAAAAAAAGGAAGAAAAGGGAAAGATTTGTAGAACAAAATTTCATTCATTGAATTATTTCGATAGATTATTATTAGATTATGTACGTTTAATATTTATATGATTGATATTGATTAAATTAAATGTAGAAATTTCTCTTCTCTTTCTCTTTCCATTCCCTAGAGGAAAATGCTTTTTCTTCTTCTTAAAAAAAAGAAAGAAAAGAAAAAAGAAGGAAAGAAAAGGAGAAGAAGAAGAGGAAAGACAAGAAAGAGAAAGAAAAGATTTGCAGAAAATCGTCTGGTATTACAAGATCGTTGAATTGTTTCAAAGAAAGATTGTTGACAATAATTAATTAAAAACAATTAATCGAATTAAATGTATGAAAGAAGAACGATGGAAGGTACTAGAATCCTTCTTCATCTTTCATCTCCTTTTCTTTTTCATCTCGGCGTTCCTCCTTCTCGTAACGAGCTCGACCTTTTTGAGAAGGAAAAAAGAATGGAATTCGTTGAATTTCCAGTACGGAATTTTTTAATACGCCTGTATAACCGTCGCGATGGTAACAGGGCTTCGGTAGAAAGAATAGCGTAGTCTTGGTTACGACGAAAAAGAAACGAAAGAGAAAGAGAGAGAGAGAGAGAGAGAGAGTTGAGTTTCGATAAAGAAGAACTTCCTTGGGAAATGTTTTTCACCAAGAGAACGCTCTTTTACAAACTTCTCGAAGAAATTTTTTTCTCTTTTATTGAAGGTGTACCATACAGTGTCGTATTATGAACGGGAGAGTAATTTTTGTAATGTTGAATTCTTAAGATTTATATATATGTCGAATGAGATATTCAAATAGAAACACTTTACCTGAAAACTATTTTTTTCTTATGTATAATATGAAAAGATTTATTTATCTTTATTTATTTAATTTAATTCTTATATATAGTATAAAAAGATCTATTTATGAGAAAAAATGAATAGGTATTATTTGAAAGTAAAATATATTATATTCTTATGATATTTATATCAAATGAGATATTCAAATATAATAGAGACACCATTTGTCTGGAAATTATTTTTTTCTCATACATATATAGTATAAAAAGATCTACTTAACTTTATTTATTAATTTTATTTCTTATATACAGTGTAAAAAGATCTATTTATCATAGTAAAATGCATTGGTATTATTTAAAAAGAAAATAAAAAATAAACAAAAAGAACGTTTTACAATATTCTTTTCTTTAACAACAAAATATTATATTCACATCACTTTAAAATTCTTTACGGAATCCTAGAAAGAAATTCGATTGTTAATCGTTAATATTAAAAAGCAAATTATGTACGATGTCATTTCTTGAGAATGATCGATCTTAATATTGGCGAAATGGTTACCGTTTCTTATTTATGATTTGACATTTATTTCGAACTCGTATTTTTAATCGAACTTATGAGAAAACATCCTGCGAGAAAGAAGAAAATTTCGACATTAAAAGCTCGTCGTCGCCTTAGCTAATCTCTCTTTCTCTTTTTCTCACTTTTTGTGTTAGAATACGTGACGCCACATTTTTCTTCGCTCTATTTAAAGTAAACATACGTTTCGTACGAGTTTTCGCTCGCGTAAAAACCATCGCGTATGAACGTCATTGATCCTTGTCGTTCTTTCACGTTTATCTTTTCTCTCTCGTCCTTTCTTTCTTTCTTTTTTTTTTTTATTTATTACTATTATTATTATTATTTTTTTCTTTCTTTCTTTCGATCCTTTAGTTCGGCACGTTCTTCTTCTTCTTTTCTTTTTTTCTTTCTCTTTTAATTTTTGCGTCTCTACGCGCGATTTCACAAGACGAGTCGAAATAAATTCTCTTCGTTTCTTTCGACGAAACGAAAAAAAAAAAAAGAAATGAAGGAAAGTGTGTAACGAAAATAAAGCTCAGCGAGAAGGACACGAATATTCGAGCAAGGGGTATGTTTTCTCGTTCATCGCTCACACGTAATATTCCTCTTGCTTCTTTTCTCATACCACAACGATACGAGGACTCTGTTCACTAGCGAACGACCTTATTCTAAACTCCATACGCGTCCTTTCCTTCGGACAATTTACCGACTGAAAATCGTCTCTCTTTTCCCCCCCTACCCTTACCTCATTCCACCACAAACCCTCCCCCAAAAACCTTTCTTCGATTTTCTTTCCTTGAATTATAATTTTATTTTCGTCGATACACTTCTATTCCTCTTTTTCTTTTTTTTTTTATTTATAACAAAATTATCCCAACGTCGGGATGTACAAACGATTTTTTAATTATCATCGTTATTATTTTTTAATCGAAGTATCTCTTTGTTTTTTAAGAAAATGAAAAGAACACGTGAGATTTATCGCTTTCATAATTTATCTCTTAATATTCTCATTACAAAAAAAAGAACAAAAAAGATACAAGCAGTAATAATTAAGATCGAAAGAAGAAGGAAAAGGAATTAAAAAAAGAAAAGAAAAAGGGAAAAAGAAGATAGAAAAAAGTAGAAAGACGATGTCTTCCTTGAGTTAATCACGTCTACTTTGACATTTTAGATTATTAGCGAGAGGGTTAACAGGTACGGGGAACATTAACTATGCTTTTAACAATAAGCCACGGGAGTCTGGAGATCATTGTGGTAACGTGCCATCAAGGAAGGCTTCTTCTTGCACTTATGCGGCCTGCCAACCCAGACGAGACAACTTTTAGAAAGTAATTGCGCCTGAGCGTGCTCGACTTTGAGCCTCGAAGAGCCAGCCGATAATGGAGTCTTGTCTTTCCGTTTCTTCTTTCCGTTTCTTCTTTCCATCCTTTCTCTTTTCGTCGCGTTTGATGCAAGAAAAGAAAGAAAGAAAAAAGAAAAGCAAAAAAGAAAAGAGCGAAAAAGAAAAAGACGTTGAATCCGTCGTCAACGAACTAACGATGGATATCTTTATCTCGTTGTTCGAATTTTGTAGGTTTTAAATACATATAATAATATCCATGTACTTATTTATCAATCTCGATATCCGAGTTTCGAGTCTGCCAAGTCCGCAGATTAGTCTTTGATCGATGTCTCGAAGCAGAGATTAAACTTTGACCCAGTCTCGTCCGGTCTTCCTCAAACTTACGAGCAAAGTTGAGTCTTGGTATCTCTTCGGAAGGATTACGAACTTTAAATCGTTAACAAACTTGACAGGTGGAGACACAGCTATCTTTAGAATATTATTTTATCGATTGATAATTATAATTATAATAGTAATTATTGTTATCATCGTAAATTAATTATTTATCTGGTATCAGATAATACAATGATACGATTTATTAATGAACGATATATTGCTGCTCAAAGTGTTTTATTTATCTCAATTTTTACAATCGTGCGATAAACGAAAAAATAACACGCGTATAGGGACGAATACGTAACAATTTTTGTCACTAATAGAGAATTCTTTATTTTGAATTTTTCTTATTTCATTCATAGATTTTTTAGCAGCTACTCGTAGATTTGCTTAGATATATACGCATATTATAAAATATAACAGGGTATAATATATTTTAGGAATTATCAATGAATGAATTGCAACATAAAAAAAAATATTTTATTTGTATCAATTTTCATACTTATCTAATTTAACAAATATACATAAAAGATAGAAGATATATCAAAGCTTCTATTTATTCAATCAATATTTTTATTAATTAATAGCAAATATTTTATAAATTAAATGATCGATATATAAGAATATTTTGATCAATATTTATAATAAATACAGATCATTATATATATATATATATATATATATATATATATATATATAATTACCTATATATTAGGATGATTTTCAAAAGAGAATTTTAATCAAAAATCCTTCGTTCTCTTCTGTTTATTCTCATTAATAAATTTTTCACTAGATATTCGCACGTGCTCGTCGTAGAATATTTCATCGAAATGGTTAGCGCATTGGGGATGACGGACGCGCACTTAGCCGGACGTAATGTAGGTACATTATACGTTGAACGGAGGCAGTAACTGTCCCCGTATGTTAACCATTCCCCTCTACTCTAGTGTGTACTTGGATCGTCCTCCTTAGGGACATCGTCCTATCCAACTATGACGTCGGCTTTTCCGCGTTTATCCACAATACATATATAAGAACTGTTTCGAGTGAGCTGGCTAAACGATTCTTCGTGTCCGCACATATTTTGCCGATTAATCGTTTGCGAACATTCTCAAACTGAGAAACTTATCAAAGCATTTATGCGTTTTCGCACCTCACCAAGCAAAGTTTTCCATTTCTTTTCACTCATCATCTCTCTCACTCTTTCTCTCTTTTTCTTTTTTAGGTTTCTCCACTCGGTTGCTTTCTCTTTCCGTCTCTCTCTCTCTCTCTCTCTCTCTCTCTTTTCTTATTTCTTTTTTTTTCTCTCAAAGAAGACGAGGATGATGAAGGCTTTTAACGATCGTTCTCCACTTTCAACCAGCACGTACACCAGACGAGTTCCTTCTCGTTCTCGAGAAGAGAACGCATTTTCTTCGAGAGTTCTCCCAGAAGAATTCTCTCTTCTCACTTTCTCTCTTTCTTTTTTCTCTTTCCTTGCTTGCTTTCTTTCATTCTTTCTTTATTTATTTATTTCTGTCTTTCTGTCTTTCTTTCTTTCTTTCTTTCTTTCTTTCTTTCTTTCTTTCTTCCTTTCTTTCTTTCTTTCCTCTTCTCCGTTTTCCTTTTCCATTACTAATTTCGTCTGAGAAGCGAAAGTGATTCCGTTCTATTTAGTGTTTCGTCTGAACGTTATTTTCTTCCTTTTGTTTTAATCTTTCTTTCTCTCTCTTTCTCTTTCTATTATCTCTTGTTTGTTCGGTATGAACGGATCGATAAAAATCCGTTTCCTGGATCATATTTATCAGCAAGGAAAATTTCTTCGATACTTTTTATGTCGTCTATTAAAATTTCACAAATAATTTATCGTCGCACTTCGTGTTTACGACTACGTCAAGTTAAGTCCGAGATTTTCTTTTGATTGTTTAATAACGACGAAATTTATTATTCTTTCCAAGAAAATTTTTAAAGTCGAATTGCAAGTACCAGGTGTTCTCTCTTCGACAAATGTCCTGTTAACAGCCTCTCTCTCTCTTTCTCTCTCTATCTATCTTTTTCTTTCCTTCTAATTACGACTGACCCTTCAAACATCTTGAAGTTCGCCATCTGTTCGACATACGTCTTAGAAAAATATTCGCGTACTCTTCTCTCACTACTTATACACATATCCATCTCTTTCTCTCTCGCGAAAGGAAGCAAAAATTAAATAAACCATCCGTAGAATGAAGAAGATGAAAAAACAAAAAAAGAAAAAGAATGAAAGAAAGAACAAGAAAAAAATGGATTTCGTCAGGAATCACTCGTCCAAATCTTTACGAAAGACATATTACAATCTCTACTGACGTCTTTTACTGCTTTAAAAATTCACGTTACTTCCGTTTTCTCTTTCAAAAATATTTATTATTACATCATTTTTATGCTCTTTTGACGATCCGAACAAAAAAATCTTCCCCTAGTTCGATACATTTTTAGTAATTTATTTATCTTCCTCTTTTTTTTTATTTTTATTTTTTCCTTTTTATTTTTTATCCTTTTTAACCATTAATTGCCAGCATTCGTAATAGATATGTACAGACAATCGATATCGAAAAAAAATATCGTTGATACCTTTGTCGAATCATCCGAATAAAAATGGTGGCTCAATCTCTCTCTCTCTCTTTCTCTTCCTTTTTTCTTTCCGTACGACTTGACATTTAACATTTATTGATGAATTTAATAAATTAATACGTTCGATTTAATACGGTATGATTTATTTAAAAAAAAAAATTAAGAAGAAAATAAGATAGATGCTAAAAAAAAAAGAGATTCTCGCGACGAGAATTTTATTAAAGGATCACACATATACACACGCACATCCTATGAACGTTCGACCGATAAAACGATACTTTCTCCTTCGCTTTTAGACTTTTTCAATTTGAAGCAATTAGCTACTAATTGATTTTAACTGTAAATCTGTGAATGGTGAAGCTTTTTTTTCCTTTTTTTGTTCTACAAGGACGGAAGGTTTTAGGGTAAAGGGAGAGATTGCGGTTTTGAGCGAGAGTCAAGCAGAGTTTGCGGACGGAAGCAGTTGTTACCGATAAATTTCGTAGGAAGCCGAGCCCTTCTTCTTCTCTTTCTCTCTCTCTCTCTCTCTCTCTCTCTCTCTCTCTCTCTCTCTCTCTCTCTCTCTCTCTCTCTCTCTCTCATTTGTTCGTCGCGTTAATGAGACCGAATCGTAAGCTTGCAACCATCTGTCACACTCCTCCCGCACAATTTCCTTTGTGTTTTTTCAAACTTCTTCTCCTTTCTTAGCCTTTCGTAATGATTAATGTTTTTGAACGTCGCAAGTTTACGATGAAAAAAAAAGAAGAAGAAAAAACAAAAAAGAAGAAGAAAGAGAAAATCATAACTTTTGAACTTTTCCTTTGTTGGCAATCGAATCCTTCAACACTAATTTTAACGTTACTCTGAGGATTTTTTTTACATGAGAAAGAAAAGAAAAAAGATTAAAAAAAAGGATGGAATTAGCTATATGGAATATAATTTTATTGATTATTTTTATTATTGATTATTTAAATCGTAAACCATTGAGTAAAGCATAGTATAAGAGATAATATCGTTTAAAAAAATTCTATTTAAAGAATCATATTTCCTTTTCCTGTTCGATTTGACTCTCGGACGAATTGATTTTCTTGACGATCTTGACTGAAAAGAAAATTCAATACAGTAGAAGTCTTGTTTGTTAATTATTTCTTTCTTTTTCCTCTTTGTTTTTCTCTCTTTTTTTTTTTTTGTTTTCTTGTTTAAGAATGTGGTATTATATTTACCGCATCTTAAATAGGCGATACAAATTTCGCCAGGATCACAGTCTTCGTCATTCCTACAGAATACTTTTGCCTTGCTATCCCAAACTTCCCGTTTCCGTTTGTCCGGGATATGAAAGGATATTACCTCGGGTTCTCCAGACTGTATTTGTCACGAAAGAAAATTATTTTTTATCCGTTAGAAATTCGTCTCGGCTTTTCCAGATTGTATTTGTCGCGAAAGAAAATCTTTTTCTATTCGTCGTTAAAAATTCGTCGATACTAACGTACAATTTCTTTCTCTCTCTTTTTTTTTTGTTTTCCGAAATAAATAAATTCTCCGATCGATATGTCGAAATTAATAATACAATAACGGATAATACGATATAAATGGATAATGTTAAAGGATATTTACTCACAGAGTCGTTGTTTTCGTCTTCCAAATGAATAACGTGTATCTCCGGTTCTTCCTGCGACTGAACGATCAAGAGGAATTAAAATTGTATCTTGATTCACGAATAATTTCCGAACTACGTGTTTTCCTGGCAATACCAATTGGTATCTTCGTACCTTCTCCTCGATGATGCATCTGGTAGCCATAACGATGTAAATTAACATTAAAAAGATGAAAACTTCGGTAGGTCTCATTTTTGTTCTTTTTGTTTTCTTTTCTTTCCTTTTTCTTTCTTTCTCGATCGTCTCTCGAAGAAAAGAAGCAAATGAAAAAGAAGTAAAACGGTTGGTCTAAGTTGAAGTGAATGTGTTTCGCGCCGTTACTTATATACGTCGCTTGAGACCAATAAAATTCGATAACGAATTGAACGATCGAAATTGCATGATAACAGTTCTTTAAAAATTCTTCCTTTTCTTTTCTTTTTTTTTCTTTTTTACTTTATCTTTTTCAAGGAAATTGTTTTCAACAGCGATAGCGTATACTGATAGTTTTTTTAATTTCTTTTTTTTTTTTTTCTTTATCTTCTTGCGTTGGTTGGAAGACGCGTTTAATTACATACCACGATCTCATTTGAGATGTTTGTTCCTTTTTATAGTGGTTTCTGGAGAAGATAAAAAGATTCTCTCTCTCTCTCTCTCTTTTTCTCTTTCTTCTTCTCTCTCTCTCTCTCTCTCTCTCTCTCTCTCTCTCTCTTTTCTTATCTTCTATGCTATACCAGATATTGCAAATTGGTAGACGTAAAACCGTCCGTTCGTTCGTTTCGGATTTTCACTTACCAGTTTGGACTCAAGTTTATCTAAATTGAAAAACGTAGTGACTTCTCGTAAAATCTATCGAGTTTTCTCGGATATCTTCTTCTCAGATTCTTCTTTTCTTAACTTCGCATTTTCTTCAAGATCGAACGTTCTTTCGAGTTCACACTTTTTAAAATTGTCTCTCGTAGTGAATACTATTTCCTTTCTTTTTTCTCTGCTCTGTTGTATAGGGGTAGATACATAAACAAAATTTTTCATTACTTTTTCGTTCTCCATCGAAGAAAATATTTATGGAAGATTAATCGAAAAAAAATAAGATCTGTTATTACTATCGATGATTAAAAAAGGGCAATGATTTCGTAAGTAAACAAACAATCCAAAAGACATCGAACAACTCGTCGCGATACTATTTCCTTTTTTTTTTTCCTCTATGGTGGATAAATACTTACGTGAAAAAGAAAAATTGTCCTTTACTTTTTCGATCTCGATCGAAGAAAATATTTATCGAAGATTAATCTAAAAAGGAAATATAACCTGTTGTTATTAGAAAACAGTACGAGGATTTTGTCGATAAAGAAGCAATACGAAACATCGAAAAACTCGTTGCAATACTACTTCTTTTTTTTTCTTCTATGATGGATAGATACGTACGTGGAAAATAATTTCCCTTTACTTCATCGATCTCGACCGAAGGAAAAATATTTATCGAAGATCGATCTAAAAATAGAAATATAACGTATTGTTATTATAATAATAAAAAAGTACGAAAGGATTTTAGTAGATAAACAAAACAATTGAAAACACGTCGAACAACTCGAAGAGACGACAAGCATAGTTAAAGTTCCCTTGTAGTCTGTTAGGTTTATTAGAAGACAACATCCTTATAATTGTCTGCGCGAATACTAGGAATACATGTACGATCGCTTGTTTGCATGCTCGTACTAAAGTTGTCGAAGCTGTTCTCGCAGATGGCTCGGAAATCCTTCGGCGGATAGTGTCGACGTGACCGGAGGTCCTTTGTTCGCTTGATTATCGAACACCATGGAAAGTACTCATTAGGTTAGCAAATAGAGCTTGAATACTCGAGAACGTTAGAACGCAAGACCCTGAAGGTAACGATAAGTGTTCGCTCGTTAGCTGTACGATATATCCTTTGAGCTATGCATAACTTCTCCGATTCTCTGACAGCCTTACTTTGTTGGTTATAATTGCAACTAATTCGTTCGAAAATGTTTGTGTTTCTTGTTCGATTAGAATTACGTATATATATGTTTGAGCTCGTTGTTTTCTCCATTCTCAATCACGATTACTTCGTAAACGATTATTTCACTCGATTGTACGATATTTTTCTTTCCATTTTATTTTATTTTATATGTATATTCTACGTGTTATTATATTTTAAACAAAAATGAAACGTGGAATTCGGTTTCAATCTTTCTTTGCGTTTCATGTTTTAATAATTAAACAATTAATCGATCGATTCGAACACACACACACACACAATATACTTATATATTTTTGTAGAAAATAGAGATCGCGATAAAGGTACACTAGGGTCCCCATGTATCCTGAGGCTATTTATTCCTTGTTTAAAGATCAGGGTAGCTTATCGGATGACTTATTGTGCGTTCGATCTTACGACCCTTGTGTTCGATCTAAAATTGTTGAGAAAGTCGACTCGTGGTGGTTCAAGTTACATGCGCTGGTACTTGACAAAGATGGAATAGAAGCGATGTAGAGGAGAGAGAAAGAGAGAGATAGTTTCGGTGTATCACGCGGTTGACTTGTTTAATCCGTCTAATCTAGAAAGAATTTAACTGGTGAAGTGGTGCACGAAAAGGGTCAAACGATGCTTAACACAATACGTCGTCGACGTCTTCTTCTTCTTCTTCTTCTTCTTCGTCGTCCTCGCGCTAAATCGCGCGCTAAACTTTCGTCTTTGGTACGTGCGAAAATAAAACAAACATAGAGCCTCAAAGAATTCGTTAAGATCGTTCGTCACTCGCGTATATTTAGATACACGAGATACTATATATATACATATATGTATATATGTATATATGTATATGTTCCTTTCGATCTTTCTCTTATTTCTTCGTTCTAACGTGAACGCGAATAAATTTTTCACGAATAAAAATTCACGTACCTGTTATCTTATATATCAACGTAATTTTATTCATCCTTTCATTTTTCATTCATCGAAATGTTGTAATCGAAAAGAAAGAAAGAAAGAAAGAAAGAGCAAAAGAAAAGGAGAAAATCACGTCGCAGTAATCTTTTTTTAAAGATGCGTGTAGTACGTAATATATACGTTTTAGTAGGGTACGAAGGGTCGTGGGAAAGTGCCATAATCGTGTCGATTATCTCCCCATTCGTAAAGATAAAGACCAGCATTTCAGGAGATATACCTACTTACTCGTGGAAGGACCAAATCGATTGGCAAAAAGACCGTAGATGTAATCTTATCGTTAGATTTAATGCGGGATCGAGGAGTTATTAAAAGGTCAATGACCTCTTCTATTTAACATCAGGATCAAATATTAAAGCAACGATGATAGAACTTAGAAAATATCGTTCGGATTATCTTCAAAACCAATTCCATTTTACATAGTAGATAAATATCACCTAAGTACACACCTACACACACACACACATATATATTAAAGAGAATAAAGAATCCTTTTCACGAAATGATTCTCCTACCTATCTATTTCTCTCTTCTCTTTCTTTCTCCTTTTTCTTTTTTCCAGAAAATGCAACATCTTTCTATTTTTATTTATATCCTCGTTAATGACGGACAGTACTTGACGTCACCCTTTGTTTGGGAATACTTTGAGATAAGATATCTCAGTGAGTAGTAGTCGACAGGCATTGTCACTTTTTGAAAACAAACATATTCCCCTTCTCTTTGAGACCTTTCGAGACCCTCTATCTATCTTTCTCTTTCTCTCTCTCTCTCTCTCTCTCTCTTCTTCTTCTTCTCTCTTTCTCTCTTTTACCAAATATAGACTAATTTCGACAAGCATCCATCCCTACCTTCGAGAAGACCCAAGGGAGCAATAAGGGAGAGAAGACCGACGGAAAACGTTTGCCGGTGCTTTGCCATTGAATTCTATCCATTTATCCCAGACCGCAGTGCGGTGCCGCAAAACTTGGAATTTTCCCACATGGCGCACGTGGCCGGCCGTGTCAGAAGCTATCTTCTCTCTCTTTCTTACTTACATCATCCATCTCTCTCTTTCTGTTTCTGTTTCTATCCCTCTCTTTTTCCCTTCTCCCTTTCGACGCGATCGGTGTCACGCTAGCACGCGCAGAGAGGGTGCTTAAATAACCGTAAATTTTCGGCATCTTCTACTATTCTCTCTCTCTCTCTCTCTCTCTCTCTCTCTCTCTCTCTCTCTCTCTGTTTCTCCAGTTTACCCTTATACAATCGGTCGTAGCAGTGCAAAATTAGCTTCATGATTCGTCGCACCTCTTGTTTCGAATTTCTCGCAGAGATTTCTCTTGTCTTACATTGTTTCTTTACGTTCCTATTTATTATTCGATAATCGTTATTCAGAGAATTTTGATACGATTTTGTTCCTTATCTTTCTTTCTTTTTTTTTTCTTTTATTCTTTCACGCAAAAAGATTGCGATCATTTATTTTTTATTTTTTGTTTGTTTGTTTGTTTATATTTAAGATGGAAAGAATTGAAGACAAGTGTGTGAAAATGAAATGAACGTTGATATTTTTCCAATGCAATGTAGTATTTTTTTGTTTTGTTTAATTAGCTATAGAAAAATGTGCGATAATTTAAGTGATAAGTTTCAGGGGTAAGTCGTATGAATTCTTTTTCTTTTCTTTTTTTTTTTTTGTTTCTTTTCTTTTTATACGAACACGATCGATTAAGTTTTAAATCGTCACAAATTTCTTACGTCTCTTCATTGATGTACGTTGTTTATACTTAGGCATAGCCAATCAAAGATTCAAATTTGTCAGACTTATAAAAAGGTAAAACGAAAAGGTAAAGAAGGAAAAGAAAAAAGTAGATAAAAAGCAAGAAAAAAAAAGAACGAAACGATTTATTTATTTTATCGATCTCTGCAATTTCTAAACGTCTCGTCTCTAAAAGCAAGATCGTACGAATGATTTACAATCGTTCGTATCATCTATCCGAAATCTCACGAATGGATCTGAACGAAAGTCAATGAACGATCACCGTCACGATCGTGGGCCTCGATGTTCTCTTGGCACGAGCTTCACTCGTAATATTCTGTACAGTATGAATCCTTATAGAGAGAGAAAGAAAGAGAGAGAGAAAAAGGGTACACCGATATAGTAGAAGGGTATACAGACAGATAGACAGACAGACAGACGAATAGACAAACAGATAGAGATAGAGATAGAGATAGAGAGAGAGAAAGAAAGAGAGAGATTGTAACTAAAGCGAATTTTTTTAACAGAGTAGAGAGAACGTTGGTGGTTGTTAGTCATCGTAGAAGATCGATTTTTTCGAATAGCCCGTAAGCACCGAAACATTTACCGTGTTCCGTCGAGTCTTTTGAATAACACCGGTGTACCTACTCGTGGATTCTCATAGATCACTGTATACACGTACGTACGTACAAGTACTATGGTAATAGTGTATAGTGGGGTAAACTCGAAGGTACCATAAATATACGCGCGTATAACATGCTTGTAGAGAAGCGTGAGAGAAAGAGAGTAAGAGAAAGAGAAATAGAGAGAAAGAGAGAGAGAGAGAGAGAGAGAGAGAGATAGAGTTCGTGACTTAATCTGCAGGGGTATCTAGGCCGTGTTCGGTTGGTCGCGTTACGCTATTCGTGAATTTATGACTCGATTCGTGCTCTCCTTCTTCCTCTCTCTCTCTCTCTCTCTCTCTCTCTCTCTCTCTTTCTCTTTCTCTAACACATGTATAGATATGTACATATATATATGTGTGTGTATATATATATATATATATATATATATATATATATATATATATATAAACCCTTGCTTTGGTGGTTTCTATCTTTCTCCCTTTATCCTTCTCTTCTCTTTCGATATTAGCTACCTGTACCCTATAACGTTCGGTTACGTAACTCCATGGTAGATAGTATATCAAAACGATTTCCATTTGCGTAATTGCACGTTCCTTCTTCGAACCGAGCAGGTACGTTTCGAGTACTCACTCGCTCGCAGATCATTTTTCCCAAGCAGCACTTTATATTCTGCTTAAGTAAACAGAATTTATCGTTTGCTTGTATCGCCTGTATTTTATATATCGTACTACTTTACGGTTACTTGTTATTTAAGATACGTTTGTGTAAATATTACATTCTCGCGAGTTAACCTCCGTTGTAAAATCGTTTCGTAAAATTTATATATATGCTAGTTCAAGAGAAAGAACGAGGAGAGAGAAAGAGAGAGAGAGAAAGTAACTTTATCTCTCTTTAATCGTACTAGATGATGTGATAAACGATAGACGAGAACTTGAGAACTTGGAATCTCGATCATTATATGAGATTAAATAACGCTTTTCCAAAAGATTCGAGTCAATTCGATAGTAGATAAGAAACTTTATGTAAATAGGTATAAATTTTGTATTTTACGTTAATGTACAATCTTTTTACTTCAAAATTTAAATATATGTATATATTATTGTTTATTTAATTTATATATCTAAACATGAAAATAGTGGATATCGTTTAGACGAGGTTGAAGATATTTTCGGATCGATTTCCTGAAAAATAAGAAATAATCGATGTGAGAATTCGATGAAAGGAAAGCTTTTCGGAGATTTTCTCGCTTAGAAACGCTTCGGCGAAGATTTTTCTTCGAAACCGTAAGACGGGGATTTTCGTCGCGTTAAGGTAGGCAAGCCTGAAAGCTGTGAGACTACTATACATATATGTATATACATACATACATACATATATACATACATACATACATACATACATACATACATACATACACACATATATATACACATTATATATATATGATGGTATAAAGAGGGTACGGCTTAAGGATACCATTTCCATCCTCTTCTTGTATAGTTAGAAAGAGACTACGATGATAGTATAGGTAACATGTATATAGAGTCATCGTGGTCGTTCTCGTTCTTGTTCTCGTTCTCGTTTTCGTTCTCGTTCTCATTCTCGTTCTCTACTAGTATACGCAAAGGAAATCCTGGGAGCCATGGTGGTAACGTCACATCGTCGAGATTCCCCAAGTGGAGTATCGTGTTCGGATGTCTTTTCGCGGGTAGAGAATTTCCCGTCTTCGGAATTTTCGCGGCAACCTCTTCTCGTACGGAAGGTTTCCGCACGTGTGCTCGCTCGCGAAACGCTAGCCGTAGAAACGTAGAATATCCAGCGCAAAACTCCAAACTTCTAAGATCATCTCACTATTTCTCATTCTTTCTCTTTCTTTCTCTTGTTTCTTCATAGTCTTTTCAAAGGATTTTCTAAGTTTTTCTTTTATTTCCTTTTCCTTTTTCTTTTTTCCTTTGTTTCGTTTCTTTAAAGCGAGAAGCATTCGATTTTTCATGTACGTTTTAGGATCTACGGACACTTCGTTTGGATTTAAAGATTGAAATAAAAGTTTCCACGTGCTTGTTCGTGTACGTGTTTGTCTTTTTATCGTATTACAAGATTAGAAGAAAATAAACAAATACAAATAAAGCATTCAACATCGTGAATAATTGTATCGTAAATATTTCCAAAGATAGGATATAAAAGAGAACGTGAAAAAAATATCAAGACGATTTCAATTCAATTCAGTTCCTGTTCGATTCAATTCAGTTCAGTTCAGTTCAATTCAATACAATACAGTACAATAGAATTCGGTACAGTTGAGTTTGTTAAAAGCCTAGTCAAACAGAAATAGAAAAAGACACGTGTTATGCTTACGCTTTACTTTTGGCGATAGAGTAACGATGACGTAAATACGTTTCACGAAGGTAAAGAGGAAAAGAGATAGGTAACAAAAGGAGACAGGATGGCGCTGAGTAAAACGTCTTAAAGGTCATCGATTCGAAAGGACGAACCTGTCGAATAACTCGGTGGTAGTAAGACTTATCGTTACGTCGTAGAAACGATTCCAACGTAGACGAGGGTTTTCCTCGCTTGTCTCAAGTAGGGCAGTTTGTCGAAACCCTCGGCGACAACTATCTTCTGGAGAGAGAAACTGGCTTTCTTGATAAGTGGCTTTAGCGAAGCGTAGTTTCTTCCTCTCTTCTTCTTTCCTTCCTTCTCTCTCTTTCTCTTTCTTTCTTTCTTCATATCTCATCTCTTTGCTTCTGTTCGTGTAAAGAGATGACCTCGCGATGTTCCATCCCATCATCGAGTTAGCTTCTTTTCGAGTCGGTTTTTATTGAGTCAGATGTACGTGGCTTTGTACCTTTCATCACTCTCTCTTCCACTTTTGGTACCTTATTCTTTCTTTCTTTCTTGCTTTCTTGCTTTCTTTCTTGCTTTTTTCGTTTTTTTTCTTTTTCTTTTTTTTCTCTTTCTTTTCACTTTTTTTCCTCTCCTTCCCTACGGATGATCCTAAACTACAAAGCCAGGAGATGTTGGCCACTAGGATCTTTTTATAGGAGACAGCGAAAAGGTAAGTACGTTCGGTTCAAGTCAAAGAGTTTATTTTATCCCAAACTCGTAATAAGATCGTAAGACGAATGGGATGAAGGTTTTATATATATATATATATATATATATATATATATATATATATATATATAGAAGAAACGATCGGAGTAACATCAATAATCGTATATATTTAAGTATACTATATATATACTTATGTGTAACAATAAATAAAAAAGTAAGGTAAATTAGAACGATATCCACTATTCTATAAAAGAATTTACGAGACTTAAAAGGTTCTTCCCTTCTCGTTAATTGGGTCATGCATTAATTCCCCTTCGAGGTTTACGAAGGTCAAGATTTATGTTCGCCAGTAGAAACGAACTTAACTGATCGTTGATAGCAATGCCGTAACGAAAAGAAGAGCACAAAGAGTTCGTGGTGTATCGTCGAGAATGGAGGGTGGAGGGAGGACATAGGATTACTAGGGACTTAACAACGAACGTTCGGATTCGATATCCCTTGTGTGTGTGTGTTTTTTTTCTCTTTCCCCCTTTTTTCTTCTTGGAACTACGCCGATTATCGAGAGAGATTGATCTTTCTCTTTTTATCTAAACAGCTCTTTACTACTTAGTTTCTTTCTTATGTTATTTTAATTTTTCTTCTTAATTTTCTACAATCTTTCATTCACAAAGTGATCATCACGAAGTGAATGAACGTTTAGTCTCATCAGTATAAGAGAATGAATCGATATATTTCAATGCGAAAGTAAATATATTCCATGATACATTATTTTCTAAGTGTTCTACGAGATACTTTTTATTTTTGATTAAATCGTTTCGTTCATATCCAAGAAGATTTTTCATATATATCAATATTCGTCGGTCGTGCCGACTCGTCTACTAAATGTTTCAATTTTCCTATTGAAATAATCGATCGATTTGTAACGTAAATATTAAACGATAGCTTCCTTTGCTAATTATGATCGTAATATACGTGAAATGTAAACGGTTTATTGTATGTAAAACGAATAATGATATCTGCAGCTAACGCAGCGAGTGGAAGAAGGATGTGAAAGAGGAGGAAGAGATACATGTAGAGAAAGAGAGAGAGAGATAGAGAGAGATACAGAGAAAGAGACAAATAGAGAGAAATAGAGAGGGAGAGAGAGAGAGAGAGAGAAAGTAGAGTAGGAGGATGGTGAGAACCTCGTATACAAATAGAACGCACGCGTGCACTGGGTGACACTTTGACGTTCTATTTGTTTCTGGTCGTCCAGAACGGCAGCTTGCTCCCGACGGTTAATTAATAATAAGCGCTTAATTAAGCGAATGGCCGAGCACGCTTTTGTTGATTGCATTTCGCGATAGAAATATATTTCTGTTGCACGCAAAAGCCTATTAGCAGACGAGGTGAGCAGAGGAGAAGGGGAGGATGGGTGCGTGGGTGAGTGGGTGGAGAGAACGGGGGTGGTTTTCCCGTTCGAGCTTTCGAACCTGGCCTCTACGACCAACCGTTTCCTGCACGCTTGCTCGTGTCATCATCCCTACTACCATTGCTTTATTCCACGGGACGGATTCTGGTTAATTATTCACGAAATAATATTTGCCGAATGCCGAATAACCACACTATACCATCGTCGGTCATAACTTTATAGATTATGAACGACGTTACAAAGCTTTTATTTCTTTTGTTTATTTATTCGTTTATTTTTTCTCTTTTTCTATTTCCTTTTTTCCGAAGAGAGCTTTGACCAGATTTCGAAAATCTGTCTTTATGATTTATAAAGTTTCATAAATTTCGAAGTTATCATTAATAATGGCCGATTCAGGTAATGTCGTTTGTTTTCGATGTTTTGGATTCTGTCGATCGTAAAAATATTTTATTTTGGATTACTCTCGTCGATTTGTTTTTGGAAGAGAGAATGAGATGATTATGCACGCGATTAGAATTATTTATATGATTATATGGGATATCTGGTTTGGATTTTCTACTATACGAGTGTTACACCGGGTATTTGTAAAATAAAAAGAAAATATTTTTATACTTTTTAACGTTGTTTGTTTTTAGTTTTCATTTTTTGATCGTTTGGAAGATATGTTCTTTTGAAATTTAATTTAATACTCATTATTTTATTAAATACCTGCTGTAATAAGAACAGGAGTAAAAAGAAAGCTGTTTGCGTTCAAACATATCGTAAATTTCCAAAAATTATGCAGGTCAATGTACTTACAAAGAAAATTACATATGTCACTATGCCAACATCTGTTATTAATTAAATAAATTATAATATCTACGGAATTAATAATCATAGAAACTTGTAGTATATTGATTGTAATTGATTAACAATCTTTCTTCTTTTCTTTTACCTGATTATCGCAAACAATTTATCACAAACAATTTTTTTACGAATGTAAATTTCTTTTTACAAATACTTTTACAAAATCTAATCCATAGATACGTCTTACGTATACGTTATAATAAATTTCTTATCAATGAATTATTCAATTTTAAATTACAAAATTACTCTAATCTATTTATATTTGCATATTTATGTAGATTTAATAATTTGTTAGGAAAGGAAAAGAGTAAAGATTTATTACGTTTTTCCTTTTAATAAATTATTGCATATTATTATTATTATTATTATTATTATCATTGTAATTATTATCACAAGACAAACATATTTACGTCTATTTTGAAAGGATGACCAAAGAATAATATTTGTTATAGACAGGATAATTTATGTAATTTGTATTCAAACGAGTGTGTTTATCGTATCTATAAAATGTCTACTGGCATAAACGTCATCTATATCGTCGACGAATATCTGATAATGCTCGGCATACATGTACTGTCCATCAAATGTTCTCTGCATGAACGTTCGAGATCTAACTTTCTACGGTTAAGATACGCTATCCCTTTATATAAATAGCTCGTTGATATCGCACGTCACGCGAGGAAAACTTTTCGAAGTCGCATTAGAAAAACTTTGTTGAACTGTTCGCAAGAATGCAAGAGTATGATATTAAAGATCAATCTCTTCTTTCTCTTTTTCTCTCTCTCTCTCTTTTTTCTCTCTATATAAAGATAATCGATGTAAATGTATTTTACAAACATCGTGAACAAATAATCGTTGTTAATATCATCAATCGATCATCTCTTTCTTTTTCTAAGTTAATTTAATCGATTAATAATAAAATTGAATAATATGAGAAGTAAATAGGTAGATAAGTAAGACAAATATCGAATAAATATTTTGTAGTAAATAATATCTATATCTCAGAAAAGAAAAGAATCTATAGATTGTACGTATCTGCGATATTACAGATAAAATATTTTCATTACATCAATAATTTGTCTATTCTTCTTTAGTGATCAAAAACTGGCAAGAGATTCTTAAACTTAAAAATAAAAAATGGATCGATGTTGATATAAACAAATGTTGAAAAAACAAGATAGCAAAAGAGAAGGAAGGAAAAAGAAGGAATAAAAGAAAGAGAACAAATAAAATCACGATTATTGATATTCCTACGATTTATATAACAAGTATCGTGCGACTAATTGAATTATAGGAATTAGAGAGTAGGTGATTTGGTAGGGAACGTGGAAGATTAATGAAACGAACTCCCTAACGATGAGGCTCGTTCAATCTGTCGGGATCTCTCCGGTTTCATCGTCTTCTAAATTTCATTATCGCGAGGCTCTCTCGATTTGTTTTCTGTTCGTAACGACGACGACAACGACGACGACGACGACGTCTCTCTTGAGGGCGACGATTAACCGACAAAATCGAGCAACATACATACATACATATGTACTACATATAATAGATACCTAAGTATATAATCCGATATCAACCAACATCGGGTTTACATTTATTTCCTTCTTATCTTTCTTTCTTACTCTATTCATTTCAATTCGATAAGATCTTATTTCTGAAAGACTACTCGACTGTTATTACTATTATCATTATTATTATTATTATTATTGTTATTATTGTTATTATTATTATCATCATTATCATCATCATTATCATCATCATCATCATCCAAGTAGACAGTTTTAAACGCGTCCGATCGATCTCCTCGTTTATTCATCTCCATTTGCAATCATAATAACATCTATCTAACCGGAAAAATAAACAGCAGGATATACCTAAAGCTGAAGGTTAACGATACGAAAGACTTTGTTGTTACACGTGCAGCCATTTGTGTATCTGCTCCGATATGTATCGGACGATTAAGGTCCAGTATCGAGCTTCCTTCCTGCATAGTAAAAGAGAGACACACAGAGAGAGAAAGAGAGAGAGAGAAAGAGATAGGGTGAAAGGAAGAGAGGGTTATTCGTAATCGAAGTAGAGAGTGTCGTGAGTAAGAACGTGCTCGCGAGCACTCTCGGTTGCGTGATAATTAATAAACAAACTCATAGATATGCGATAGCCAAGCCAGGAGGCCACCACGGGAGCCGTCCACAGAGATTTATGAGCGGACCGTTAGCTTATCAGCGATTAGAAACGCGAAATGCTCGCTCCCGCGAGCCACTAAGTTTGATCGTTATTTTTCTTCCATTTCTTTCTTTTTCTTTCTCCCCACTCTCTCTCTCTCTCTCGTTTGTTTTCTAAGTTTCTCTTTTTTTCTTATTTTTTTTTCTTTCGTTTTCTTTTTTTTTACATACGAAACGTTCTTCTCGAATTTCATGGAGGAACGATGATATTCCTAAAGGTTTTCGAAACGTTTCTCTCTCTCTCTGTCTCTCTGTTTCTCTCTTCTTTTTTTTCTTTCTATCTTTTTATCCTTCTCATGTGGAATGAGTAAGAGAACGTACGACAAGGACAACCACACCGATGGTGTGGCTACGGAAGCTCTAGCGGTAAAAGTCTAGTTGCCTCCGACAAAAACAAGCGTGAGTTACGAGCGAAGGGTGCGTTCGCCCATTTTCCCTCACTTCCGAGACTACGTTCCTTCTTTCTATCTCTCTCTCTCTCTTTCTCTCTCTCTCTCTCTCTCTCTGTCTTTCACCTTCACTCTTCTCTCACGAGAAAGTGGATAATTTAAGCGATACATTTGAATTTCCCGCTATTACCCATCCTCCGAATTCATGTTTTCTCTCTCTCTCTCTCTCTCTCTCTTTCTTTCTCTCTCTCTAATACTCTCCTTTTCTTTTTTCTATCTCTCTTCTAGCCAACAGGGATTTCCATTAGCTAATTACCCCAACGACGAATAACCTCTCCGGTAAATTCTTTTTTGTTTCTTTTTTTCTGTTTCCTTTTTTTCCCGTTCTTATCCTGCTTCTATCTTCGATCTTTTCGATATTTAAACATTTTTTTTTCCTCTCTTTTACTTTTCCGTTTTTTGTCCTTTCTTTTTTTTTTATTTTTTTAATTAGACACGTGCAGAGCGAACGAGGTGTGTAAGCTAGATAATAGGTATTAATAGATTCAATTTCCTTATTATACCTCGTTACGTTAGATTAAATTCTTTTAATGCATGATCCTGTTTCTTTTTTTCCTTTTTTTTTTCCTTTTTTCTTTGTTCTTTTATCTTTTATCGACATTCTTTTATGAGAGAAACAATGTACAAACAAATATTAAGTTAACATTGTGCGAAGAAATTAAGATTGCATTAAAAGTATAACAGAAACCGTAGTAAATTTATATCGTCATTCTTAGAATTTAATAAATTGTTATCAATAATATTACTACGATTATTTTTAATGGATTTAATAATCATTCTTGGAACAATCAGATTGAAAACGTTGATACAACAAACGTTATAACGACGTTTCAAAAGCATTATAATGACATTAATGAAATATAATGTTACATTTGCGATTAAGTCCGTACGAATCTCGGTTAATAGTTTACGTTTGAAATAATCTTTCAAAGTTCTTTTCGTCCTAAATTACATCTTAGAATTATCTTCATGACGAATATATGTACGTAAGCGTTCAACGATCTAAATTACATCGCATAAGCGAGCCAAGGTAAAGCACGTTTACAACAGGATCGCGAGTTCGCGTAATTTCACTCCGGATGGACGTTACGAAATTTCCATTTCTTATCTCCCTCTCTCTCTTTTTCTTTCTCTTTCTCTCATTTTCTTTCTCTCATTCAGCTTCTCTTTTTCTCTCAAGGCTACGGATCCGCGTTTTAATACCACGCTCATATTTCTTTGAGTATCGCGTGCATGCGAATCTAAGCGGCCTCGAGAATGGGACTCGCACGCACGTCGAACATTTTTATCATTCAAAAGCACACTGACCGGTGCAGGTACGGCAATTAGTACTGATTGAATAGTTACGTGCTATTCTGAACGAATATCTTGAAATAAAATTTTCTTTCTTCTTTTTATTCTTCTTTTTTCAGAGAATATGATTCACTGAAAAAACCTCACTAATTTTTCAACTCATTAATTCATTTATAACGGTAGCAATAGTAACGATAATACTTTTGTTACAATAATAAATTATAATGAAAAATAATAATATTGTTATAATAATGTCATACTTGTTATTGTAATAATAATTATAATAATATTTTTGTTTGTTATTATTATTATTATTATTATTATGATGCAATGTAATTTATTTCATCCTTGTATCAAAAGAGTGTTTTAAAGAAAGCTTAAAATTAAGGCAAATTTAAAATTTGTATTTTAAGTTTGCCTTGGTATATATTATATAATATAATTTGTAATTCATTGCAAAGCAAACACGATATTTTAAAATCATTCTGCGTAGTTGTAAATATTTCATTGCATATATATATACCTATACTTATATTTGTATAATGATATATTAATTTGTCTTTCGTCTTTTCTGTTTCAGGTAATAACTATAATTAATTATCGACGTTCGATCCTTCCGAAAAATAGAGGTAAACGATTATAAATGATTATCATTATTTAGAATATTATACTAATATTTTTCTGGTTACAATTTCATAAGTCGAGTGAAGTATGAAAAATAGAGGACACACGGTTACGTCGTCAATCGTTTGGAAAAAGGGAAATGATAAAATATGGGGGTATAAAAGGGGTGGCGTTGTACGCGTAGAAGTTAAGTAGGTAATGTAATGGCGTTCGGTTAACGCGAAAACGTTCGAAGAGCCAAGGATCGTTCTAAGAAATAAAAGGGGTGGCGTACTCACCCGCCAACGGAATTTCAGCTATTTCCTACGGATTGTCTCTTGGGGAGGACGTATTTTTCGAGAGGGGTGAATTCGTCGGTTGGTCGGTCGGTTGGTCGATATAGAAACGCTCGACGAAACCCACGATCTCCTTCTCCATTCGCCTAATCTTATTTGCAATATATTTCCTCGGCGATAGCTCTCAGTGACTTCGAGTAGTAGGAACTCTGGATTCGTTAGGCTTGAATCTTCTTTTACTTTGACAAAAAGGAAGGAAAGGAAAAAGAAAAGAAAAGAAAAGAAATGAAAAGAAATCTTCCTCGATTAAAACTGCGAGATAAATAAATTACATTTTGAAATAGAAAAAAAGGATAAATAAATCAAAAAGGCGATAATTCAATATTACGAATTAAAAACGAATAGTTTACGTATTAAAAAAGAAACAAGATTGCGTTCTAGAAAATAAACTCGATTCAAAGAAATCACTGATAATTCTCGTCGGAATGTTACTCTTGATTGTTTGAATTTGAAAAAGGAAAAAGAAGACAATTAAAAGAACGTCGAAAAAAATTTATCGAACGCAACATTCGAGTGTTTCGAAATTACTCGATATTTCTTTGGAAAGTATCAACGTAGTTCAAAGAGGAAGAAAAGAAAAGAGAAAAAAAGAAAATTATTTTCATGCGTTTCCAATAATTACGTAGTCTCGAATCGAAATTTCGTTTGACTTACTGCTCAAGTTTTCTTCGAGGACGATTAATTTATCCTTCTGATATTTCTCTTTTTCATCTTTCTTCTTCTTTAGCACGGCTGCGAGGCAAAGTTTTTGGTGACTCGTGGCCACGTTTGCCCTTTATACATACCACGTCTTTCATTTCCGTTTACGGAGGTTTAATTATCAGCAGTAAATCAAGAAGCAAGAGCGAAAAGGAACCATTGTGACGAGAAGAAGGGTGTATAGGTATTGACGATGCTGCTGAGAGGGGGTTGTTTGAGGTGGGGTGGTTAGGATGGGGGGGGAGGTTAGGTTAGGGTATATCGATAAATCTCGGTCAAGTACTTTGCACCGGAAAAGACGAACGAAATCGCAGAGATTCGAGAAAATTAACTTCTTTGCCGTCTCGAAGTTTTTCTTCGAAGGTTAGGGAGTAAAAGGGAGAAAAGGACGAAATTGATGACCTATGGTTCGATTATCTATATCTAATATAATTTAAGCATTATTTGCGATGGATTGCGATGTATATTTTGTGAGAAATTTTCTTTTTATATTTTTGTCTTATTTCATTCTATTATTCGAGAGATACGAAATTTAAACGAAAATCGATAATATCTATCGTTTGTAAATATCGTATGGAAGTGGAAATGCTTATAAATAGGCGGCTAAACTTTTAACTTTTAATATCGAGAATGAATTTAAGGAGATTCGAAAAAGTTTGATAAAAATATCAAGGACTTCCTTTAAATACTACTCTAAGGAACTCCTTCCGTAAGGAAAGTTTTGACACCTCGGACGAACGGTTTGTGAAAAGTTCGATGACTTTCACAGAGAGGAAGTAACTGCGAACGAAGGAAAAATCGTTTGACTTTCGTTGACGCTGTCTCGATTAAAAAAATTTTTAAGTCTTCTGCTCGTAAATAAACTTTCTCTTCGTCGGTATCTTATAATATTATATATAATAACAAAAATAAAATAAGATTTTCTTTTTTTCTTTTTTCTTTTTTCTTTCTTTTTCTCTTTTCGTATCTGAAAAAAAAAGAAGAGAATGGACGTGAGTAGATATAAACTAGGGAAGGGTAAGGGTCGTGGTAACTGAAACTTGTGACTTTAAATTCGTTGACACGTCCGATAAAACGTACGAAACGTCGTCGTCGTTGTTGTCGTCGTCGTCGTGTGGATCACGCTTCGTCGAGAACGTTATCGATCCTCGAAACGAAAGATTCCGTGTAAACGATAGGTGCTCCTGTTAAATTCCATGCCAAAAATCCGTCAATCCTCGTCATCGATTCTCTTCGTTACGTTCTCCTCGTTACGTCACGTTTCCTTTTCCGTATGTACTATCATCATCGATATTCCATCATTTACACATACGCGTTTAAAACGCGCGTAAAATGTTATTTCGTATGATTTCAATTTAATTTAATTTTCTTCGTAATTATGAAAATTGAATCAAGTTCAGACAACTTCGCGAACATCGAATTAATAACATATATCGCTTTACAAAATTTAATATACGTGATATGAAATTATTAAATTATGAAATTGTCAAGGGATATAACTTGTTATAAGAGTTTTGTGATCGTGATTTATCGTATAATGAAATCCGAATAAATCGTAGAATGAATCGTATTACTCGAGAATTAAAAAAGAACGAAATATAGAAATAACATTGGGAAATGAATCGAGCGATCGATATTTTGCAAAATTAATACGAAAGAATAAGATCGGATAAGATCTTAGGAAACGTTCGAATAATCGAATTGTTATCGTAAAATTAAAAATGAATCAAACCAAAGAAAGGATGTTAATAATCCGTAGAGACGTTCGTCCCGTTTTAAGATCTCCGAGGTTTATTCGATAATTTAAAAGAAGAAAGACAGAGCTAAAGAGAGAGAGAGAGAGAGAGAGAGAGAGAGAGAGTCAGAAAGAAAGAAAGAAAGAGAAAGAGAGAGAGGGAGAGGGAGAAGGACAATGATCTTAAAGATAAAGACGTTGAAATAATGACGAGGCGTATACCTCGAAGTCGAGTAAAATACACGAGGGGTTAATATCGCGAGTGTCAGAGGTTGGAGTATTTGAAGGAATCAGAGAGACAGAGAAAGAGACCCTTGGCCCTTGTTGGCAAGACGATAAGAAAGGAAAAGAGAAGTGCCAGCCAAGAAGAAGAGAAGGAAGAAAAGAAAGAAAAAAAAAAAAAAAGAAAAAAAAAGAAAGACTCCGACAGAATGATTCGTAACGAGAAGAAAGAGAAAGAGCCAAAGTCGGTACTGGTCAACGTGTACCTATCTTTTTTCTTTCTCTCTTTCTCTCTGTTGAGATTCCAAAGTGAATAAGAAGGGACGAGAGAACGGGAAGAATAGTATAGAAGAGTAGTAGAAAAGAGTATAGAACTATAACTGAACTGGAAAAAGTTCAACGTTTGTCTTGCTCGTCTTCTGTAATATCGATCGATCTTTTTTCTCTCTTTCTCTCTCTCTTTCTCTCTGTCTCTCTGTCTCTCTGTTTCTCTCTCTCTTTTTTTTTTGGACCAGGAACAACCTCGTAAAGTACCACGTTGGAATTCGATCGGACTATCGGAAAAGCCTTTCCTTCGAGTGCCCTTCGCCAGATGGACAGCAACGACAGAGTGAGCGCGATAACGAAGGCACTCGCTTTTCCCTCGAGTGACACTTGTATCGTCTCTCTTCACTCGAAACCTCACTCTCTCTCTCTCTCTCTCTCTCTCTCTCCCCTCTCTCTAATTCTATCGATTTCTCTTAGTACTCCATCTTCGAAATTCAATTCGTCGATTTAAGCGTGTTGACGATTACTTCGATAACAAGTTCGTTCGTGAGAGATATACAGGGTGTCCTATTTCAATAAATTCATGTGTGTGTATATGTATACATACATACATACACACACACATATATATATATATCGATCTATCAACAGAAATATCAACGTCGAATGAAAATTTAATACACAATAGTCTCGATCCTAATTAAAATGAAAATCCCTTTTCGCCGATCCATCGTCGGGCAAGTCTAGCTACGAAACTACTTTTGAGCCAAAAACAGACCGCGCTTCCAAAGTTTCGGATACTTTCTGCCAAGGACAAGTTTTCCTCGTCCTCGAGGAGATAAGCCTAAAGACAATAGGGTGGCAGTAGGAAATGACAGTGCGGAAGACTCGAAGATCTAACCCAGATTAAGGGTCGTGAAATCCCCCCTTTACCTGCTGGTTCCCTTACTTCCCAGGCCCCTTTTACCCCCTCTTCTTCTTTTCCCTTCGCTCTTCTACTCCATCCATCTCTATTCCTCTTTCTCTCTCCTTCTCTCTTACGTCTCTCTTCACGTCGTTTTATAAACTTGCTGAATCCCCCACTAGCGAAAGTACCTCCTTGAGTTCTCGCTCGAAACACTTGCCGAGCTACATGGATAAGGAAAGAAATAAAAAGGTTTGGTAGGGGAAGGAGAAGAAGATCCTTTTCCATTCTTCTCTCTTTCTCTCTCTCTCTCTCTTTCTCTTTCTCTTTCTCTTTCTCTCACACTGTATCAAATCCCTCTAGTGGCATCCATAGGCACGACGTCTCTCTTCGAGAGAAAGTATAGAGCAACGTTTCTCTCGTTTCCTTCTTTAAAACTATACTCGATCGTTTCTCTAATATCGCATAATTTATCGTATCGGCCCGAAGGAAAACGACCTTTCGCGAATTTATGATCGTCTGGTGGATGACGTTACTACTACTATTACTATTACTACTACAACTACTACTACTACTACTACTACTACTACTACTACTACTACTACTACTACTACTACTACTACTACTATTACTACTACTACTACTACTACTATTACTAGTACTATTACTTTCTTATATACCTATATTATATTGCAAGGTACCGGAGTACGGTCATCGTCGCCTGTTTCGTCTGGTGAACGAGCTCGAGACGAGACTCGAAATTATTACTTAAAGCCGAGACGCTCTTCAGTAGTAAAACCACCAGACGTTTTCGTTCGGCGTGTTCTCGAAACGAAGTTTAAATATTTCGCTTGCTCTATATACACACGTATATATTAATAAAATATACATACCTGTATAGATATGGAATAAAACGTAATAGTTAAATAATAAAAGATAGGTGATATATGTTGATTAGTAATAACAAAGGAACTTTTATTATCAATTTCATCTTGTTTATAGATAATAGAAAATAGAAAATAATCCTGCGTGTTATCATTTAAATATTCTATGTCGCTATCATACGTATGTGTGATAATCAAAAATTGTTTAATTTCGACAATTTTTATTAATACGTCGAAAGGAGGAGAGTATTCGTTGTTGTCACTGGAGATCCCCACTTTATTCCTAATAATTTATCGCTAACTCTGGTGAAACGATGCGTTAATCTACGAGCAGCAAAGCCAATCTTGGATCTATGCAAATACAATTACCACCTCTCACCACCCTTTTGCTATTGAGCCTCGGTTCGTAGTCCTCTCGGCTCGGAGATCGGTCGGTTCTTATCAGGTCGTTCCTCAGAGTATCCTGCAAACGAGGCAGGATCATCCCAGGGACTATGTTAATGCAATGGGGAGAGCCTTATCCCGCAGGATTAGTTGGCCTCGCGAACCATCCCTTTTTTTTCTTCTTACCTTTTCTTTCTCTCTCTCTCTCTCTCTCTTTTTTTTTCTTTTTTTCTTTCTTTTTTTCTTTCTACGCGAGGGCTCGCGTATACATTTAAGCGAATCTATCCGATCGAAGCTATCCGCAAGATCGTTAAAAACTTTCCCTCGACTAACCAACCAACCTTCTTATCGTTATTTTGACGTAACACTCGAAAATTCTTAAGTCGTGCCCATAATCGATATTAATCGGATTATCTTCGTTCGATTGGAAATTTTTTATTAACACCGTGAATCGTTTGATTGGATGTAATTTTCTTCATTACGCGGATGTATTATTTAATTTCGTTTAAAATTGTCGAGTATAATTCGTTTCTTTTTTTCCTTTCTTTTCTCTCTCTCTCTCTTTTTTTTTTTATTATCGTCGAATGAACGAATATAATTCATTCGGTTGATTAATTAATTAACAAAGCCATAACTTTATTGCAATAAAATTCTCACTTACGTTTGTAGATCGAATATTTGGTATCAGTTTTGTTAAATGTTTTAATATAAAACAAAGTCTATACGCTCGATAAATTTCCCTCTTTCTTTTAAAATAATTATAATAGGGAGTTCGATTATTAGTTCAGTCCTTGGTCATTAACTGTAAGAGAGACCGTAAATCGTATCGTGAATTTAAAATGACGGGTAAACGAAGGAGAGGTAGTTAGAATCGTGCCGAAGAGATTTTTGTAGCTCGTAAGAAACGTGGAACAATGGAATTGCGGATTATATTGTGCCGTGAATAGCTTCTTGCAAATCGTTAGTCTGACAAGGAGAACGACAACGTCTAGGAGGTCCTAGATGTCCTAGACCGACCAACAACCGATCCAAGTCGCGCTTTCTATTCCCAACTTGGTCGTAAGCAAGAAAGGAGTAGGTCTGTACAATATCATCATAGCCTTGATGCAGGATTATGAAGGTAAGTTCGAGTATAGAGCGACGTCGTTAAACGTTTTGCACGGTAACGTTAACAGAGTCTCTTTACGAAAGAAAGTCGAGTTAAGTCGATGAGGTTCGCGAATCGAGGATTAAACTTCCTTTCTTTAACGCAATCTTTCCTTGTTTTCATCGACCTTACGAGCCATAAAGAAATTTTCAAGCGGATAAGCCAACGAGTGTACAACAGTACAACAGTGTACAATATGGCTATCGCGTTTTGAGAAAAATCTCGAATATCGGACTATGTTTTATTTTCGGCTTTTCTTCTTCTCTTTGTCCTTCTTCTTTGTCGCAAATTATTTCTTTTTTTCTTTTTTTTTTTATCTTATATCTCTCTTTTATAATTTCTTTCGAATTTTATGATTTAAAGAATGCTATATTTATTACGAATTTAATCGAAAAGATGAAAGGTGGAGAGTGTAGGATAGAGACAGATTCGAGTAATTCGTGAAAATCGTGTCTGACTCGTGCGTGACATTAACTACTCCGACAATCAACTGGATAATACTTTTTCGTTGGAAAGAGATAAGTAAAATATAATAAGTAAAAGAATATTTGAAAAATGTAGAATATGTTTCTTTATTCGGATCGTAGTAATAGTATATAGTAGAAAATATCTATCTGTCTGTCTATTCCTCGTTTCAAATCGATATGCAAATGAACGATATACGCAGAGACATGTAAAATGCAGAATGGCAACATTCCCTGCCAGATTCCTTTTCGAAATTGCCGTAAAATATTCTGATACAGATGCAGCAGGTACGTCAGGTATTTCATCGATTCTTACATTTGTCCTTTCAGAATATACGTAGTATCTACCTGTGAGGAATTTGAAAAACGCGATAGAAAGGGTATGATCGTAGAAAAGTTAGAAAATAATAGTTGCGATAGATAGATAGATAGATAGATAGATAGATAGATAGATAGATAGATAGAAATAGATCGACGAAGAAAAAAAGAAAGAGAGAAAATTTTTCGAATTTCAATGGAATAATTCAAATAGAAAGAGAAAAAAGAACGAAGAGTCTCTTGTAGTTACTTGACCAACGTTATCTCTTTTTCTTTTTCTCTCGTTCTTTTTTTCTTTTTATCTTTTTTTTCAGTCATAGTAAAAACCGCGAGAAAAGTAGTCGGAGTTGTTGATTTTCCACGAAAGCAGGATGTTTTCGCAAAGCTCGCAGACTGCTCGAGAACGTCGTAAGGTCGATGTGGCCAAAAATAATCGTTCCACCTCTATCTGTCTTTCTCTCTCTCTCTCTCTCTCTCTCTCTCTCTCTGTCTCTGTCTTTCTCCTTTTCTTTCTTTTCTCGTCCACGGCCAGGGCCAGTCGAGGCGAAGTTTTGCTCGTAAAAACAAAGTTACACTCACCGTCTCGTACGACCTTATCTAGCTCGTTTCTAGCAGCAGTTATAGTCGTCCAGATAACGATGCTTGCGGAGCCCAACTAACGCGCATCGTCGCACTCGCGACACTCGCGAGCTTGCGAGTTTTTGCAAGCTTTTTCGAGCCAACCCGTCCGCACTAGTCTAATACAGGTTTTATACCTTCTCTTCCTTTTCCTTTTTCTTTTTATCTTTTTTTTAGCTGTCTCATATTCTGAAGTATGGAGATCTTTCCCTCGACTTTGAGATAAGATGGCTTTATTGCAAGTCGTACGAAGAAGAGGAGAAAGAGAGAAGGAGAGAAAGATAGAGATAGAGAGAGAGAGAGAGAGAGAGAGAGAAGGAGATAGACCGGCCATTTCGCGCCAAGTCGATATCGATAACGGAAAATTAAAGTGCTCTTCGTAAAATAAGAATACACTTTTATCGTCTAACCCAAGACCTCACGATCGTATATCGTTCATCGTCGATGCTTTTACGTTTTAAATATTTCAAAGTTTATATATGTACGACTCGTCTAACGAACGTCTTTTAGTAAAGGTTTGATCTTATATGAATGAGAAATAGAATGATTATATTAGAGAACTGAACTCCGTTTTTCTTATTCGAAATTTAAGCACTATCGATTTCCTGACATTGTTATCTCGGGAAACTTCTTATTCTTTTATTTAGATTATTGAATAAGTTTCTCTCATATTATCGGATGAAATTAAAATTTTTGTCATTTCCATACAGACAGAGAAAGGGAGAGAGAATGAGAGAGAGAGAGAGAGAGAGAGAGAGAGAGAGAGAGAGAGAAATAGAATGAAATAAAAATAGAAAAAATATTATTTATTTATTTCAACTTTATCTACGTTAGTATTTTCGTCTAATGGACAGCTTGTCAATTATTCTACAAATTTTTAATTGGGAAATATTTTGATATAAATGCATAAATTGGGATAGATACTGTGCAAAGGATAGAAAATTAAGAATACATATTATAGAAATCTTTTATATAAAAATGCAAATAAAATTAATTCAAAGACAAAATTAATTCTCATTCACGATTATAAATTTTTAATAAGAAGACGACCTATGTTATTATATTTTGTCACTTTATTTTTAATATTTCGTTTGGAATTCATTTCTTGAAAGATTGATTTTAAAAGAAAAAGAAAAAACTTTCGTTTATTTGATTATCCCTTTCGTGAAGTATAATGGCACCCGTATATACTGGTTTACATAAACACAAATATATATATATATATATATATATATATATATATATATATATATCCATACGGCCGACGATGCGTTCTTCAACGATGCGTTGCTTAAACCATAAAACGGTTGGAACAAGCGTGTGCGGCTCGATTTAAAATAACGAATATACGCTAACCACCGAGACCCCGTGGCACGTGATGCAAGATTTTTTACGACGACCGCCTGCGGTCGGGATTATGTTGCTTCGTGGGAGCAATCAACGTTCTAGTAATGACTCCATCTAACAACTATTTTTCTTCTATCCGAAGCAAAATCGTTTCTCTTATTTTTTTCCCTTTTTTATTTCCTCTTATTATTTCATCCTACTTTCTCAAATTTTCTATATAATTCGTTTATTTTTATTCATAAAATTCATATTTCTCTGATACGCGTATGATTGTTTATGTATAGCAAAAATCCATCTGACTATAAAGTCTGTCACTAAAATCGTTTTTAATTTTTATCTCGAATTTATTGAAACGATATTTCAGTTTGAATTCCAATCGAAATTTTAATGATATTTGGATAAATTGATTTAAACAAAGTATTCTCTCTCTCTCTCTTTCTCTCTCTATATATTATGATGTATGTACTTAACGATATAGTAAGAGTAATCCATCATATATTTATTTCGGTTCTTGTTTTTTTTTTCGATTTTTTGCGGTATTTCTTTTTTCTCCAAGGTTACTTCGAGAATAGGTGGTAAAATTTTTAGGCAGCCGGATGACGATAATCTTTCGCCGTCACGTCGTGGCTATACATACACACACACACACACATATATATATATATATATATATATATATATATAGAGAGAGAGAGAGAAATAGGGGGTTGCTAATATACGACTCGTGCTACTCTTCTCTCCTTTACGTTCTTACCGTGTACCGTTGCGATCGGGGATTGTCAAATCGCGTTAAAACTCCCCTTTCCGATAAGCGATTATGTTCAACGAACCTTTCGCACTTACGCACGACATCACGAAGCCCTTCGGGATTTAACTAGTCCACGTTCGAATCGTTTCGACTTGCTAGTTAATGTAGAGCAAAAAAAAGAACAGAAAAAGAAAAAAAGAAATTATAGAGAACGAGAAATAAAAAGGGAGGAGAAGGAAGAAGAGAATTTTTTTCTTTTTTTTCTTCTCTCTCTCTCTCTCTCTCTCTCTCTGTCTCTCTTTTTAACTCTCTTTATCTCTCTTATTCCTTTAATTACTCTTTCGCGATCGGTCACGATTCATTTTGTCGAAGAAGACGCCGACGAATCTCTTTCTTTTATCTTTCACAATACATTATTTCACCGTTGAACGATCACGTTGAAATTTTTTTCCCCTTTCCAACTCCTCCCACTTCCCCTTATACGAGTTTTGCGATTTTTTCGGCCGAAAAAAAGGGGTTGAAAGGGAGGACAGAAGGAAAGGTAGATAGAGATTGTACGAATGGTATGAAGAATACGACGTGCAGAATTGGAGCTAAACGTTGAAATTTTCAGGAAGTTTCACGTGCTCTTTGACCTTTTCGATTTTCCAGAGACAGAATGAACAAGATGGATAGATAGATAGATAGATAGATAGATAGATAGATAGATAGATAGATTGATAGGTAGATAAATATATAGATATATAGAAAGAAAGAGAGAATAAGAAAAAGAGGAAAGGAGAGAGTGACAGAGAGAATGAGAGAAAGAATAAGAGATAGATCGAGATATATATATATATATATATATATATATATATATATATATATGAAAGAAAGAGAGAAAAGCATTGTGAAGAATCGTAAGGCAAGTCTTTCGAGCTAATCTCACTTCCGCTCGCCCTATCCTCCGGCACAATGGAACTTAATTGACCGGAAGAAGACGGCGCTATTTTCTACGAAAACGGTTTTCGCCGGCGTATACGTCGTATATTTATCTACTACTACGACTTTTACCCCCTTCTTCCTTACTCCTCCCTCCTCTCTTTAATTAGTTCACATTATGCGGGCCGTGGCGACGTAGCCTTCGTTATCCTCCAATTTTCGATATACCGCTATCTTCTCTACTGGTTCTGTCGACTTCTTTTTCTTCTTTTTCCTGTTTTTTTTCCTTCTTTCTTTCTTTCTTTTCTTTTTTCCTTTTTTTTTTCCGCTGTCAATTTAATTCTTATGAGAAAATTGAGAAATGCGTCGTTTCTATTCGATGGTATTGTCTTTTTCGATAGTCACCTGTCGTCGAAGTCTTAATTAGATTATAACAATTCATACGGATGATTACAAATTTTCTTTTGTTATATATATATGTGTGTATGTATGTGTGTGTGTATGTGCGTTTAAAATAAATAGATTAAATAGACATTGTTTTAATTGTATCGACGATAATTTATAAAATTGATCGATCGATCGAAAAGTCGACGATTTATTCTTTTGTCGTTGTAGGAATCTTACAAAAGAAAAAAAAAAAAAGAAAGAGAGAAAAGGAAGAAATGAAATTAAAGAAAGAAAAAAGAAAAGTAGAAAAAAGTAAACGTGAAAAAAACGAAGCTGTGAAAGTAACGGCAAATAAAGTCAAGCGAAATTATATTCTCGGACCGAAAAAAAGAAAAAAAAAAAAAGAAAAAAAAAAAGAAATAAAAATTCGTAAGTTTAGTCGGTACAAACAGTCGGTCGAAATTCCATCAGGATTGTAAACAGCACGCGAATCCGACCGCTTGCAAACCAAGCGTACTTTTTACGTAGTAGTTGGCCAATAAAGCCTTACCCACGACGATTTTTCGAGGTAGAGAGGTACACGAGAGCACGGTAGGAGAACGCGCGAAGAGATTTTCAATTCGAATTCCAACTTCCCTCGGTTACATACAAACACATACGTATGTACACACATACATACATATATACGCATGTACATACATACCTGAACGTACACATACATGTATATACAGAACGAACGTTTTAATCACCGTTCCAAATTGGCCCTTCCGATATTTCAACGTTTACCTGTCCTTTTCCTTTTTCTTGCTCTCTCTATCTCTCTCTTTCTCGTTCTGTTTTTCTCTCTCGTTCTCTCTCTTTCTCTTTTCTAAAAGAAAACAATCACAGGAAGGAAGCAATCGGCGTAAAGTTGGCCGGATTGCAACGTTCTTCGATACTTTGCTCGGCCATTGTCTTCACATAGCAAAGATATACATACGTATGTATATAGAGACAGAGAAAGAGAGAGAGAGAGAGAGAGAGAGAGAGAGAGAGAGAGAGAGAGAGATTTAGAAAGAAAGAAAAAGAGAGAAAGAGAGAAAGACCTAGAGTTGGTGTGAGTGGTTCATCAGTGAGAGTGGGAGTAGGGGGTTAAGGGTAGTTGCCTCTGGACTAGGGGGATGAATAGTTAATTTTTCGTCGGCGCCGCATAAAGTGGGGCAGTGTGTATCCCGTCGGCCGGCACTACCACCCTCGTAGTTTTCATTCTCTATCGATATTCTCACCCGTAGGTATATATAGGTGTATATAAATATAGAAGAGAGAGAGAGAGAGAGAGAGAGAGAGAGAGAGAGAGAGAGAGAGAGAGAGAGAGAGAGATATTATTCCTAGATGCAGTGCATTGCACCTGCATTCGCGCGAATGCAGCCACGTTTCCTGCGTTCGCCGTCGCCGGCGATGTCGATGAAAGGTTCTAATTTCCATACGCGTCGTGCACCCAAATCGTGAATTTCTATTTCCCTTCGAAACTTCACCTATACCTTTAAACTTATGCATATATATATATATATGTTTATATCTATACATATATGTGTATATTTATATATATATATATAATATATATGTATATACACGTTTGTATCCACGTATGTATATGTGTCCACGTACGAGCATTGTCCTGTAAAATATATGTATGTAGATACGCATGAGTATTGCATAAATCTTTGTATACGTTTTTATACATGTATGTATGATCATTTATACGCACATATATATGTAAAAAGAAACGAAAAAAAAGAAAGGGGATAACAAAAATAATAAAAATTGTAGACACGAAGCGTATGGCCGTCAGTCCGATTCGCCGTTAACGATATTTTCCATTTTTTTGTCGGTCTTTTCCTCTTTTTTTTTTCTCTTTTTTTTCACCCCTCTCCAACGTAGAAAGCCGTAAACCAAAGCGTTATCGCGCATGAAACCAGGTTCGATAGGTCAAACTCAGAATTCTAATGGGAGAGAAAATGTTACGTCTGGTTTCCTTCTTTTTTTTTTATATAGATATAAATATATATATATATTTATACATATATAATTATTTTTTTTCTTTTATATTAATATCGCGTTTGAACTATTTCGTCTTTTTTTTATTATTATTATCATTATTATTATTATCATTATTATTATTATTTGAAAGAGAACAACGCAACCTATAGGAAGGTAGCGCGCCGAATGTTTATTCATTATACGAATGCATTTCATTTTATTTAAGCTCGCTGGACAGATTATCGGGGATTATATTCGTACAGTGCGAGTGCATTCGTTTAGTGAAAATCGTGACATTAATACTCGATCGATCCGGTAAAACGCACGTATGTGTTTTCGTTTACGCGTTTGAATATACTTGTATGTGCATACGAGTAAATACGTTTACGAAGTGGCACGAGCACGTGCACGGCTAATGTTGATTAGGACTGGAAAAGAGAATTTCCTCGTTTTACCATTAATCGGCTATTTTATCTCATTCGTTACTTAGCTAGTTTGCTTAAACTGATTAACGTGTTTATTTTCGAACAACGTTTGGAGGACGTATCGCACGATATATGTATACGTTGCTCTTTAATAATCCATAAAATAATTCATCGTATTACATATTACCTATGAAAATAGAATACGTTGGTTACATTGATCGTAATACAACTCCGTTAAAATTTTTTATATTTTAATCAAAATGCATTAATCGTGCTCGCGAAATGTCCCTTGTATATAAATTAATCACAAACGAGATGTTGAGACTGAGAGACGTTTTATTAAAAATTATTATTCATCAAAAGACTTTTTAAAACTCTTCTTCTTTCGGCTACTAATATTAAAAGAAAGAGAATTGAAAAAAAAATATATGTATATTTTTTTTTTGCTATATAAAAACAACAAAATCTATTCGATGAAATATTTCGTTCGGTAAATATTTTTATTACGATACAAATAAATATTTTTGTTCCTCAAAATAAAAAAGAAAAGAAATTATTTTATAGAAACATTTGTATTTTTTAAAAGATATGATATAATATTTTCAAATATATATATATATATATATATATATATATATATATATATACATATACATACATTATTGTATATTTATTATTATTATGTATACATACACTCTTTCTCTCTCTCTCTCTCTCTCTCTCTCTCTATATATATATATATATATATATATATATATATATATATATATATTGTTAGAGAGAAAGCAAAAGAAATAACAAGAGGAAGATGGTAGAAATCAATTTGGCATGTCGTCGTCGCAGCCATTTCCGGTTTACTGAGGTCCATCGCATTTGGTTGGACAGCGTAGGCTGAGCTCATAAAACGAACGAAGAGAGGATTCCTCTCGTAGTCACGAGGTTTAGCAAAGGGTATAGAGAGAACGTCGTCGTCGTTTCCTCTCTCTCTCTCTCTCTCTCTCTCTCTCTCTCTCTTCTCTTCTATTCTCTTCTCTTCTGGCAAACGATGATGGCAGATTGAGAGAAACGCAATTCGTAGCACGTAACTCGTCGCAGGAGTACTCGCGGCATGTGCGGTAAAGCCGCGCGTGGAAACGTAGGAAACGTCGTGCGTGTGCGGTGGTGGTGGATGGTTAGAGTCCCTCGTGCGGTATAATGCAACGTGCGAAAGGAAGATTTATGCACGAACCCGAACCGGAAAACCGAGTGCACTTTGCCCAGCCCCACGATGCACTTTGCTGGAATGTGTCACCGCCTGCCGCTTCGTTCGAAGCATCCAGTTTCGACGAGCCGATCGTTTGCTGGCTTCCCAAACGGTTCTTCCTGATATATAGAGAGGGTTACTACTAGTCGAAAGCTATGATCTCTCTCTCTGTTTCTCTTTATCTCTCTCTCTGTCTCTCTCGATATCGGGCGATTCGATCTCATTAACCATCGATATTCTAACCCCTCTAGCGATTGGATAAGCCCGAGCTATCGTTCGATTCATCGAATCGAGTCGTGTCAGACGCATCGTTTTGGCTCTTTGGAAACATTTGTTAGCCGATAAGTAGATAATTAACTTTGAAAATTGATTTATTTATTTCTTCACGATAATACAGACGTATAGAATTTATATTAATAATCGATACCGATTTACGTAGATTGTTATACGTCTCTTACATGATAATGTAACTTTATTTATTTATCTCCTTTTTATTAAAATATCACTATGCGGAATAAATTTTCCGATATTTTCAATGCTTATTATAATACATTCTAACAGATGTTGAACTTACCGAGTTGTAAGATAGAAAAAATTCTGACGGCTACTCATCGTCTCTTGTATCTCAAGGGATACGGTTTTAATCATCGCTGTTATTTTTTCGAAGGAACTTGTTGATCGAGCATCTCACGTTTGTCTCGGGACAGATGAAAAGACGTGAAACCGGGCAACAACAACCGTATTCCTTTCACCTCTCTTTCTCTCTCTCTCTCTCTCTCTTTCTCTTTCTCTTCCTTTTTCTCTTTCTCTTTTCTTGTTCCCTCGGGAATGAAGAGGCAGAGAGACAACGTGCTAGAGATTTGTGTATTTTGACGAGTTTCGTGCTCTCGTCAAGACCGGATGTCTCCACTCTGGAGACTCGAGGTGTGACCAGCTGTCTCTCGCTTTCGGCTTTTTCATCCAATGAAGAAGCTCTTTTCTCTCTTTTTCTCTCTTTCTTTCTCTTTCTCTTTCTCTCTCTCTCTCTCTCTCTCTCTCTCTATTTCTTTCTTTCTTTCTTTCTTTCTTTCTCGTAGGTTCTACGGTGCTACGAATCGTTACAAATGCAAATAACCTTGCTCGTGTGTATTTTTTCCACTTTATAGCCCTCACGATAATAGGAAAAAGGTAATTCGCCGGCACAAAGCTCCTCTTCGACTCACGCAAAAGGTCCCGACATGTCATCTCTTTCTTTCTCTCTCTTTCTATCTGTCCTTCTCTTTCTCTCTTTTTCTCTGTTGTATTCTTTCCATTTGGATTTTCCCATATGCTGTTAGAATAGACAAGAAGATTAATATTGTTACATTTGTCCAGACTTTTCCAAACAATTTTAATATCCCCGTTTTAATTGTTTCTCAGAAACAAGAAAAAGAACGTACATATATAGAAAGGACGTATTTCTGTGGATTAAATGTTTTTACTGGAGCATTGTGTGTCAGTAGGTCGAACGATTATTTCCACGAGAATAATCGTAAACATACTTCGTAACATGTAACTCGGAAAAATGAAAATAGGATCGTTGGATTGTACCTACGTTGAAAGAGAAAGAGAAAGAATAAGAAAGAGAAATAAAAAAGGAAGAACCAGAGAAAGAAGGAAAGAAACAAAGAAAGAAAGAAAAAAAAACAGAAGAAACAAAGTAAATATGTAAAAAAAAAAAAACATCGCAACCGCGTCGTTTAATTCGAGAACGGAATTCTCCAAAAGTACCGTGTGGCAGCGGTGGCGGCAATGGTTGCAGAAAAATCTCATAATTACACGACGAAAAGGGACCGTGTAGAGAAATTTTTTGAAATATTTCTGGCGTGCCCTACGAGCCAAAATTCTCGCAAATTCTTCATCATTTTCAGCTTCGTCCCGTCCGATCCGCGGGATACATGTTACTTCTCTCTCTCTCTCTCTCTCTCTCTCTCTCTCTCTCTCTCTCTTCTTGTCCCTTTTTTTCGCATAACATGGTGGCGTTTCGGGAAAGAAAAAAAAAGAAAGAAAGAGAGAGAGAAAGAGAAGGGAGTATGGGTAGTGAAAAAAAGGTCGAGGGCAGCTCGTCGGACTGGTAGGCAGCGCTTGCGCCGAAGCAAAGGAATGAGCGAGCTTCGGTGAGAAAGAGAGAGACAGAAGGAGAGAGCCGCCGCTGTCGTTTTACGTTTGTGCGGTGGCGCGACGCCTGGCGTCGTCAGTAGCACGGCGTGCGCCGTCACACTCGCACGTTCATCCTTTCGAAGGTCGCGCGTACCCACATGTAGTTGAGCACGTTCGTCCCCACGTACCCACGTTTCACTCACTCTTAACTCACGCTTTTACTCCTTCTCTGTCGATCCTTCGAATCTTTTTTCTTTAAAAAAAAAAAAAATATACAATATTCCTCGACTAGAAGAAGGAAGATAAGATAATTGAAAAAGATAATAATTAGTGTGACAAACGACACGAAAGTAGTGTGACGGACTGTAGTAATAAAAGGGAGAATAAAAAAATCGACGTTTCGAAGAATAAAAAAAAAAAAGAGAGAGAGAATATTTTCCAACGTCGAAACTGCTAATTTTTTGGAAGAAAAATAAATATTAAACGTGGGAAAGGATAAAGTGATAGACGATGACAGGAAAGGAGACGATTGAGATTGAAAAGAAATCTTCTTCGTCGAGAAAGAACGGAGATGAAATTTGTCAATGTTAAAGTACGGATAGTTGCTTTTGAAATCAAATAAAAGGGGGAAAGTTTTTCGTCGTGTCGTGGTCCGTGGAAAGATGACGATGATAACGAGAGAAAAGAGTTATTAGCTATAGTTTCGATGATAATTAGAAAAATGGAAAATGTAAGATAGTTCTGGTGAATAAAATAGATCCCGATGATGGAAAGAAATTAAAATTGTAAAGTCAGTTTTAAGAAAATAGTTGAGAAAATCGTTTCAATTTGTACTTACGTAAACGAATAATAAATGAAAACTAATGGGAGCTTGACACATCCTGATATTTTAAATTTTCATAGAGAAAGAAATTTCCGTGAATTTGTTTTTCGTTTGTTACGATAAAGTGAGAGTTCTTTTTCTTTGCTTTTCTTGTTCCTTTCCTCGTTTTTTCTTTCGTTGGCCTCGGACACGGACTTCAAGGCCATCGATTCGCACGACAGCTTGGAGAACGGAGTCGTGCGAAGGACGACGTCCGAGAAAGACGACCGAGACCGTCCACGTTTCCTTCCGATATCGTGTTCGTTCGGTGCGACCGAGTCGATTAATTATCGTTTTAACATATATCGCGATAACATCGATACCTTTCCTAATAATCGAACGCACCTGCACGGACGCAGATATATATCGCGTACATACAAATGTATATACGTTCATACACGCATACATGCACGTGGTTATGTATTCTCGATTCTCATAAAAAATATCTTTTTTTCTTTTTGTTTTTTTTTTATCCTATTCCTTTTAAAAATTAAAGTGGAGATAAAAGAGTCTCGACTTTTTTAACGTTTGTTTTGTAATGGTGAAGTTTTCGATCGGACTGGACCGAAATTTGTGCTTCCATCCGATCCTCTCGTTATAATTAATCTGAATAATATACATAATTGAAGGAGGGAGGTGGGTTAAATTTTAGAAATAAAAAGAAAGAGAGAGACAGAGAGAGAGAGAGAGAGAGAGAGAGAGAGAAGAGGAAGGAGGGAAGAAAGAGAAAACGAAATTAAGATCGTCGAGTTAAGTTGTTGAAAGATTATTAATGAAAAGTCACGCGATAACTGTGAAATTTGTGATCGTGTTAATTATCCCTAAATCGTGAGTAGTTGGGAACAAAAAAGGATTTCGATATATATATCGAAGGAGAGATTCGTCGTTGGAATTGTTGGAAGACGACATGGCGACCGGGCAGGATGGCAAGGAATCTCCCAGGTACAAATTTTCTTTATCGATAATATATATATATATATATATATATATATATATATATATATATATATATATATGTATGTATGTATATACACATACACATACGTATAATATGTCGCGTCTTTCACTACGAAAATTTCATCCTTTCAATTCTAACAAACTCTTCAAGACGAAAATACGATACGCCGTCTTTGTCGAAGACAGTTTTAGTTGATCCGATAGTTACGTTGCTACGAGACGTAGCTTTGTCGTAAAAGCGAATAAGCAGCGACGACGACGACAACGACGACGACGATGACGACGACGACGACGACGACGACGAGGACAGGCTCTTTGAAACGTACGAAACTCTGCGTCCTTTCGACGTGTCTTGCACGTTTATAAAAGAGAGAGAAAGAGAAAGAATGAGAAAGAAAGAGAGAGAGAGAGAGAGAGAGAGAGAGAGAGAAAGAGACTGATAGAGAGTCTCACATATACGAAAATCATATTGAAGTGAAAATCAAAGCACGCTTACGACGTTCTCAACATTTTCTCTCTTTCTGTCTTCTTCCCTTGTCCTCTTTCTTCTCCTTCTCTCTCTCTCTCTCTCTCTTTTTCACTTGTTGTTCACTCTCGTCGTTGTTACGAGCTGCATCCTGAACGAAAGCTTTCTTCGTTCGGAGCAACGAAAGCGAGCTCATTATCGTCGCGCGAGTTTGCAACTAATTGGCAACGGCTGATTAAATTCTATGTATTTTCCAAACCTTCTCATATTCCTCTTCTCTCTCTTTCTATTTCTCTCTCTCTCTCTCTCTCTCTCTCTCTCTCTCTTGCTCTCTTTCGTCGAATGGAATGAGCCTACTATACGGAAAGAGAGAGAGAGAGAGAGAGACTCACCTATCGTCATAGCTTCGCCACGTTCATCCTCGGCTTATGGGGGTTTGGTCCAATTACGAAACGAACGATTTCCACGGATTACCAAAGCGAACTGCGGAAGTTCATTCGATGAGAGAGCGGAACCGATTCATTTTTGCCGACCACTGTTCGATACCATCGAGCATCGAAATTAAATTCGTTTTGTGGCTACCGATCGACCGATGACAAATCGATCCCATCCTATCGACAATCATTTCCTTCCTGACGATCATCCTAATCGATCTAAATAATAACGATTACGGACAGTCAAACCGTGTAATAGAGAGTATGCATAGTACGCACGAGTTATTGTCGTGAAAATGTCTACGACCGATAATAACTACGACGAATCGTGCAAGAAGTTGAAACGTAGTGTAACGATGAGCACCATAAAAATTTGCGTCCCTTCCTGACGGACACGTAATAACTAATTAAAAATACGCAAATTGCTGGAGCTCGTTAGTACCGGGACACGTGTTCGCATTTTTAATCGGTACGAGTACTCGAGTATACGTATATATGTATATCTGCGTATGTATGTGTGCAGTATGTACGCGCGTGTGTGTATTTGTGTAATGTATATATATATATATATAATAAGTATGTATATATATCGTGAGAATTCGATCGAACGAGTGAGTCTCTTTGGGAAAGAACAATCGAACATTGGATCGTAATTATTTGTCGTGCGTTGCTCCGCCACTGCGGAAAATAGTCGTTCGTTCGTTCGTTCGTTCGTGCGAGCGAGCGAGCAGACAAACGTGAAGGGTCGAATGAGTGGTTAGCGTAGGAAAAATTCGTTTATATTTTCCTCCGTCCCCGCGTGCACCAGCGTTTATCGAATATTATCGTTCGATCTTTCGCTCTCTCGCGCGGAAGCGTTATTAAAATGAGTCAAATCGAGCTCTCGCTCGTATATTGAGAGGAAAAATAAAGAGAAAGAGAAAGAAGAAGAGAGAGAGAAAGAGAGAGAGAGAAAGAGATAGAAGGGGGTTGAACTTTTTTGAAAAGTCCATGTCGAGGGTCGATTTAATTTGTCGACGCGAAAACGATTAACGAGTTCGAGCGTGAGCGTGGCTCGTTAACGATCAAAGGTACAATCATTGACAAATTTCGATAAATTTGTTCAACTGGGAAAAGGAATGCGTGTATATCATGATATAACAATATCATCATAAACGTCATATGTCGGGTATCGTATTCGATCGATTGAAAAATTCAATGTCGATTCAATAAAATATGAAATATTTATATATGAATTATTTATTTCTTGAATGAGATAGAGAGAGATAGATAGATACGTACATAGACAGAAAAAATATATATATATATAAAGAATCAAAGAGAGAAAGAAAAAGAGAAAGGGAAAGAAAAAGAACGATAGATAGAAATACAAATTCTTCAGTATTATTCTTAAAGAGCAGGTATGATAAAAGGAAGAAAAGCTATATAATAATTTGTTTTTAAATCGACGTAGAAACGATCTTTGACCTTTCATCTCGATTCCAAGCGTCGCTTATTATATCTTCGCATCGTCATCGCAAAGGAAAGACTCCAATATTCCGGATATTGTATGAACCGAGGCACGCGATTATTTTTCTTCTTCTTCTTCTTCTTCTTCCTTTTCCACCTCCACTACCATCACCATCACCACCTCCTTTTCTACCTCCACCTCCACCTTCTCCACCTTCTCCACTTCCACCTCCACCTCCACCTTCTCCACCTTCTCCACCTTCTCCACCTTCTCCGTCCGGTTATTACGAAACTTGCTTTCAGTGGCGGTGGTTGGTATACGCTTATACGTGGCACCAGGGAAAAATGTCGGATGTGTGCCCGTAGGGCTTTGTCATTTTCCTCTCCTCTCTCTCGGTATATATCTCCACCTTCTCTCGCACTCCGTCTCTTCTCTTCGTTTTCTCTTCAACGTACAAAGACAGCCACGGGCAATGAAAACGCTCGCGAGGAGAGTGTTCCCTTCTTTCTTTATCTCCCTCTTTCTATTTCTTTCTTTCTGTTTCTTTCTCTTACTCTCTTTATCTATCTATCTATCTATCTATCTATCTCTTTATTTTTATCTCCTCTCTTTTTATTTTTAACGCTCATTGGTAGCTCCTTTCCGCGAACCTTGTACCTTTTCCTTAAGCTCTTTTTTTTTTTTTTTTTCTTTTTAAAGGAAGTTCCTGCGAGAGAATTAATTTGGATCTTCGACGGAGATTCGATCTTTTTTAATATTTTTATTTTTATCTTCATCTCTCATCCTTTTTCTTTCCTCTCCCTTCGTTTGACTCGTCTATTAACTTTTAGTAGATCCTTTCTTTAAAGAAAAACTACGTGAGAGATAATTTGTATCTTCGATGGAGATTCAATTTTTTTATCGTTCTTAGTTTTTTTTTCTTTCATTCCTCTCCTTTTCTTTTTCTCTTCCTTTCGTTTGTCGAATCCAATCGACGCGAGGAAATATTTTCAACTCGAGTCGAAATTCTTTACGGTCAGCCGACTTTTCACGATCTCTTGAACGAGAGAGAGAAAGAAAGAGAAAGAAAGAGAAAGAGAGAGAGATATCTTCGACAAGATGAAAGAGGGTCCGAGAGATCCAAATGGGGGTGGCGAGGGAAGTGGTTGCGGTAGGGGAGAAAAAAAAGAAAAAAGGAGAAAGAACAAGAAAAAAAAGGAGAAGGAAAGGGTGCTTGAAGGATCGCTCGCGGAAGGAACGTCAGACGAACGAGATGACGTACGTCGGCTCGTACGAAAAGACTCGAAAGAAAGCCCGCGGATTTTACACTTGTAGCTCGACACGTTGTGTCGGTACGCTTTGTACCCTTCGCCGCTATTTGCTTATCCTTTCTCCCTCTATATCTGTGAAAGAGGGAAAGGGAGAAACTTGGCATCTCTCTCATAAGCTTTTCTTGCGGTATACGTCTACTGTTTGTTCTGTCGACGATGCTGGCTCATTTCTTTTTCTTCTCCTTTTTCTATTCTCTCTCTTTCTCTCTCTCTCTTTTTGTTTCTTTTCTCCCTCCACCCTCTCTCTCTCTCTCTCTCTCTCTCTTTCTCTCTTTGTTTCGTTCTCTGTCCCTTTTTCTCCACATTTTTCTTCTCGATTTTCTGTCCTCTTTCAACTTTGTCATATTCGATGCTCCTCGTCGAAGTCCTCCCAAGACAATAAACAATAAATCCAATATTAACTCCAGATATCCCTGTTTGTGCCTCTCCAAGGATCAGAAAGTCCATAAAGTTATTCCCTTACCTTTGCGCGAAGACGATAAGAAAGAAAATATTTTTTGTCGATTTAATCCTAACGTTTCAGATATTCTTTGAGAATATAAGCTTTAGAAGTATTCTTTTAATCCATTCCGTATGACCTGAGTTCTTGGTACGTACGGCACTCTAGTATTTCTTTGGTTTCTTTCATTGGTTAATATCTTTCATCGGTAGAAGGCTAACGAACGATTCTTCTCACTGTAAAAAGGAAACTGTCTCGTCAGCTTCACTTCGCGAGGATGAGGAAGAGAATTGGCTGGAGTTTCTGTTCGGAAAATTGCGCTGTTGGATTCGGAGAATGAGGAAAAGAAAGATGAAAGAAAAAGATAGATAGATAGATCGAGAGAGAAAGAGAGAGAGAGAGAGAGAGAGATAGGAAGGAAGAGAGAGAAACGAGCTTAATTTGTTTTCAGTCTTCTCCTTTGGAATCATCTCTATTTTTTTCCATTATACGCATTTCTCGATAGGGGGTACGAAGGGAGAACGAATTTTGTACAGAGAAAATGAGCCTTCTCGAAGATGAGGTTTTACTTCAATTTCATTTGAATGAACGAAATAAGGTACAATATGTTTATGTGTTTAATGAAACATAGAAATGATGCGAACAAAGAAGATAGAAAAATGTAACATTTTCATTTCTGTTATTATGTATATATACAAGCATACATTACGTTGTTATATATACATTATTATTATACATATAAATATATACATTTTTATAAATACATATATATATATATATATGTATGTATGTATGTATGTATGTATGTATGTATGTATACAAAAATATTATACTTACAAAATCAAAACTATATTTGTTCGTTCTATTCTCATAATCATCAATGCATACGATATCATCTTGTAAATATTTTCTTCGATTAAATGAACATTTATCAAAAATAATCGTCTTAATTAATAATATATAAGTAGACAAGATATAAGTTAAAATTGAAGAAAGAAAAAAGAAACGAAAGAACGAAAAGAAAAATCATCGAGAAGGATAGTTAAATCGCAAGATCGTCTTTAAGTAGATTTGTTTAAAAGTTTCATTGTTCTTAAAAATCGTTGTTTACCGAGTGCATCGATCCTCGTTAGATACATTATTCGAGGTCTTTGGAAATTAGTTTGAACTCTGGATATGCAGCACGAGGAAAAGGAAAGCCGTACTTAGTTAGTCGTAGACGACGACGAGGCGAAGTAAACCGGAGGCTAAACTTGCACATAATGACGGGAGATTGAAAAAGTTTTTGCAGAGAGAGAGAGAGAGACAGACAGAGAGAGAGAGACAGAGAAAGAGAAAGAGAGAGAGAGAGGGAGAAAGAGTAAAAAAAAAGGGAAAGAGATAGAGATAGCGATAGAGGGAGAAACGACGGCACACCGCAGATTTTTTTCTCGTCGTTCACGCCTGTGAATGAATACGATAAGAGTATTCTCACTACTATAGTAGCCTTTCCTTGCCATCCCGCTTTTATCGGAAGTTATGCGATTATTCTGTTTTCTTTCTTACTCGCCGCGCCTTCTTACTTATCGTAGTTACGAATTCGTTCGGTACGAAGAAAGTAGAAAATTTACTTACATTCTTCTTCGAGAAAAACGAAAGATGAGTCAGTCGTTAATTTAAAGAAGAATTCGTCGTGCGTTACCTTCGCGATATTATTGTTTAATTATGGAGACTAAACCATTTTGACTGGATGACAAGATCGTACGTATTAAAAATAATAGATTGATATTGTTTGACATTTTTTTTTGTCGGAAGATAAAGCAGTCGATCGTCAAAGTTAATTCGACTAATCGCAAGTAAAGAGCCGTGTAAGGAGGGTTCTAATTGTTTCTCTCTCTCTCTCTCTCTCTCTCTCTCTCTCTCTCTCTCTCTCTCTCTCTCTCTCTGGAGAAAGAACATTAATTACGTTCAACTCTACGTTTGTTTTCTCCTTCTTTTCTTTTATCCTCTTTATCCCTCTTTTTTTCTCTCTCTTTCTCTTTTTTTCTCTCTATATACCGTGTAGATAAAGTCAAGGGAAAAGAAATAGGGTGATGTTCACGGGCCGTCAAATATCTCGACGAGTCAATGAGAGAACGAAAGATTAAATACGTGTCTACTACGCATATACCCATGTATATCTGTGTTAGAAGAATCAAAGGTAGGAAAAGGTATATATACAGGTTGAGTATAAGGGCAAGGCAGGTCAAGGGAAAGAGCTTTTTGACCGAGGTGTGCCATTCGGTAGAGCTTGTCGTGCGCGAAGGAGTCAAAAGAAGGGGTGGTTGGAAGGCTGAAGGAGAGAATGAGATGGTAAAGGAAAGGGGAAGAGGGTGGAACGAAATAAGAAAAATCGGAGAAAGAAAGAATAGTGAGAGTAGGGGGAGTAGGGTAGGCCGAGAATCCTTTTCGAAATCACCTTTAGAAGCCAATCGAGCCATTCGCTTTGCGAACCTGCCGACCACCGATTACGGACTTATTTATCGACTCTATTGTCCTCCCTTTCGTTTCCCTTTTTCCAGGAGACGCCCAAATCGAAAATAAAAAAAAAAAGAAAGGAAGATAGACAGAGTGGTTCCGTTCAATTCTTTTCGTAACATATTACCTCCTCATTTTTCGATCATCTTTACGAGTGCTTTTCTACATCCACATCTTCGTTTTGTTGTTTTCTATCATGTTTCAATCGATTAATGTGTGCTGCGTCTGGATATTTCAATGATGATTTATCGCCATAACGATTGTTTTCTTTCGTTTTTCTTTTAGTCTCTTTTTCTTTCTTTTTCCTTTATTTTTTGTTCTTCTTTTGAAATTATTAATTTACAAAATTCTTCGAGTAAGAGGAATAAAAGAAATATATATATATTTTTTATATAATTATATATATAAATAAAATGCTTTTTTTATAATTTTCGCTAGAAAGTTCGTTCGTATCGAGGAGAAAAGAAAAAAGGAGAAATAGTTAACACGATCACACCGTTTGGTGCTAACTAATGATCTTTAAGGAGAAATACTTCAAGTGGTAACTACGAATTAGGATCAGGAGTTAGGTTCATTTCCGTTTAAAAGGAAAAGTCAGGAAGGATACAAGAGTAAAGGGTGTAATGTAGGGTCGAAGGAAGGCAAAAGAAAATTCTATTTCAAGGAGAGAAATTACGTACATACGGGTGTAGATCGGATAGAAGGATCGGTAAAAGGTGGCAGCTCGTAGCCGGAGGTAAAAGGGGTAAGTCGACCGAATCGATCAACGGCTTTTCAACGAACGTCCACCTTCTCTCCTTCTATAATACCACCTTTCTTTCTTCCTTTCTCTCTTTCTTTCATTCTTTCTATGAGAAACCGATACCCAAGCAAAAAGGCTTCTACTAGGCTTTTCTTTTTCACGGTACAACGTTACGTCCACTCTACGATCTATGTACGTGTACTTAAGTGTATATATATATATATATAGCATATAATATAAAACGAGTGCGAATGCAGGAAGAAAAGAGTGTTTCGTGATGTAGCATTTTGCATAAGCGATATCTCGATGTCCATTGCAATAGCGAGAGTATTCGAGTCGACTCCCTTCGAGACTCCCTGGAGTCACTCTACTTTACTCTCTCTTTCTCTTTCTCTTTCGCTTTCTCTCTTTTACTTTCTTTCTCACTCTCTTTTTTCACCTTCTTTTCCAACGTGTAACTTCCTCGAGACGCGGAGCGTGCATCCCGTGAAAAGAAGTAAAGTCGACGGGATGAAGTCGGAATAATAAAAACGACAGGAGTGGAAGAAGTTCCTCGTAGTATCCATATATGTGTAAGTTAGTGTGTATATATATATATATATATATATATATATATATATATACCAGGCGTACATTTTATTTGATGTCCATTTCCATCATGACGTTGAGTATGCGGAATCCTAGATGGTTACGTTTACTGTCTATCTTATACGCTGACCATTTTCTTTTGAAGCATGGAAAATGACTATAGTAAATAAAAGTAAATATATATATATATATTTTTTATATTATATATATTTTTTTCATACACATATATATATAGTTTTTTCTTCTCTTTCTCGATCGATTAGAAAGAAACATTGCGTTTGATTTATTTCATTATTCTTAGACTTATTTCTTTAATATTAAAAGAAAACGTTAATCATTGCCGAAAGATGATTGAGAAACTCATTTTCCTTTTTCTTCTTTTTGTTACTTCTTATGGGGTATTGGTGCGTTCTCCCAAAGCCATCATAAACCATTGTCATGAATTTATTTCGGAGTGTTGAGATTCTCTCTTTCTCTCTTTCTCTCTTTCTCTCTTAATCAAGACATCGACGCAACGAGAATAGCAATATAGGGAAGAAGAAGGATGTGAGAGAGAAAAGACTCGTAGAACTTTCGTAATTATGCGAGTACGCGCCTTTCTGGGATAAACTGTTCTCTCTTCTCCATCTCTCTTTCTCTGTTAACTATACTCACTCTGATCTCTACTTCTCCTTCTCTCACGATGATGTCTCTGTTCCGTTTCTCTCGTCTCACCTCGGCGAGACTCTCCTCTACGTGATGTGAACGCTGAACGTCCAACATTCGTCGCTCGATACGTACCCTTAGGTCCTCTTTCCTCATCCCTTAGTCCTTCACAGGGTGAAGTCTTCGATTCTTTCCTCTTTTTATTTCCTTCTTTCTTTGTCCCTCTTTCTGTCTCTCTCTCTCTCTCTCTCTCTCTCTCTCTCTCTCTCTCTCTCTCTCTCTCTATCTCTCTTTCTCTTTCTCGTTTTATTTCTTACTCCATCTCCGTCTTACCATCCACCAGAATATGAAAATAAAATCAATACCAATGTTTCGTAGTTCACAAGTGTTAAATTGAGTCGTATTTTACACCTCATGTTATTCAACAAGAAAACGAAACATGTATTTTACATTCCACGAAAAATTCCCTTTTATTTCCTTGCTAAGGCATTTTTTTTTCTTCTGAAACTTTTCAAAGAGTGCATGCTCTGTCAAAACAGAGAAAAGTTGTACAGGAAATAAAAGAAATAAGGAAAAGAAAGAATATTTTTTTCTCAGACATTTAAGAAGAAAAAAAGAAAGAAAGAAAGCACGATATAACGTTGTTCTAATGGATGGCAAGTTGATGGTAGACCAATGAAAAGACATAGTGGAGCACTATCCCAGTCTATTATGTTCCGTCAAACTCAAAGCATCCATCATACAGTCTACGTCACTCAGCGGACACCCCTTTGCCAGCTTCGAAACATATACGTGAGCGCGCGCACACGTCGTTTATGGTCAAACGTGAAGGGTTTCAGCACATCCAGTCCCGTTTTCTGGATATCCCGTGGGATAGAAACCTGCGTTGGTGGGAACGTATCCACTGACGTGACTATCGGCTTGATACCTTCCACATTTTGACATCTTTGAAAGATATCTATGTGTATTCTTCGAGGATATGTACATGTTCTTTTTCTTTTTATTTTTCTTTCTTTCTTTTTCTTTTTCTTTTTTTTTTTTTTCTTTCACGACTTTTCATCATAGGATTCTTTCTCTGATCCATCGTCCCTACGGCGTTAAAAAACTTGGCGTTTCTATCCTGTTCCCTTTGAAGCTTATCCCTCTCTTTCTGTTTTTTCTATGATCAATATAAAAAATGGAAAGAGAGAGAGAGAGAGAGAGAGAGAGAGAGAGAGAGAGAGATAACATCGTTTCGAATAATAACAAGAGAAAAAAAGAAATATTTATCTTTTTCGTGGATCAAAAAAGATTTTATTCGTTCGTTCGTTATCGTTCCTTTTTTTTTTATTATTTATCCTTTTCTGCCTTACAATAATTTTTATTAAATTTAATATAAGATTCGTATTAAGCCTGTTAGAATAATTTTTATTAATCATTAATTTCTCAATAATATAATTCTTAATTTGAAAATAATATAATTAAGTTTGTAACTTCAATGATTTAATGATATAATAGAATCATTAATTTTTAATCTCTTCTTTCGTAATTTTTATTAATAAGACATACCTGTACTCACGAACGTCAATCTTTGTAGTTTCTTTCGACGTTGACGTTAGTAACTTCGTCGAATGAACGACGAACGGCACGTATATAAGCACGACTCTCGCCAACTATTTTCATCCCTTTGAAAAATGAATTACGAGTCGAGCGAGCAGAAATGCCATGTTGAAGATGTTGCCTTGCAATTTTAATTTGAATTCACCGTTACGTTTTCGTCGCCGTAAGGCATAATTTAGGAATTGCACCAATATTTCTCGCTACAGAGTTAGAGAGAGTGAGAGAGAGAGAGAGAGAGAGAGAGAGAGAGAGACAGATATTTTAATTGTTTCAAATTTACTATCGCTAACCATCTTCTTTGATCTACCCGACACTAAGATGCACATTCCGTTCAAGGAATTTCCGCAACCATAATGTCAATCTATTTTTCGATCTCTTAAATCAACGAGTGAATTCAAAGTTATTAATCATTTTTCTTTATTTTCTCTCATTTTTTTTCTATTTTCTTTTTATCTAATATAAAAGTTTAAATAACAATAGTTATTTATGATTAGACGATATTACGATTTTATCAGTACAAATATAATTTACCTATGCGTATTTAATAAATTTTCATAAACGCACGTAAGAGTTCCATTAATTTCTTTCTAACTAATATGTAAACGTTCGTTTCAAAAATGTCGTGTCGAAAAAGGAAAGAAAAAAAAAACAAAAAAAAAAGAAAGAAAAGGAAAAAAGTCTGGCAGACGTATTTTAAATCGAAGTGCAGAGATTTATCAATTACCACAAGCACACCATCGTCAGTGCCGGTCGTGTCACGAATTTTCAGCCGTTCGCTCAAGAATTTTCAGATTTAATGATCACCTCGTAGAACGATACTTCGTTAATTTCAATCGGGTCGATCTAACCAATTAACTCGGAACTCCTCCAAACAGTTCACCCTTAAACTTTTACTTTTCTCGAGATACTCATCCGTAAATGGGCGAACCGAGCGACGATTCGTTAATTAGTAGTGTAAACGAGATCGGTGCGTAAGACGTGATCTTCTTTAGTGGAATAAGAGGTAAGAGAAGAAGAAGTCGAAGAATGAGAAGGAGAAGGAGGAGGAGAAGGAGAAGGAGGAGAAGGGGAGGGGTGTATTACGCATTCCTTTACGTAAGATTTACGCTGAGCAACAAGCTGGAAGGCAGCCCTTTGTTGTTTTGCCCGTACGCAAGTAAACCGTGAGAGGTAGATGAGGGATAGGGGGAGAGGATAGTACTAGTAGTAGTGATAGTAATAGTAGTAGTAGTAATAGTAGTAGACCGTCGAGGTAAACGGGTGAGGAGAAGGGGGGGGGATACTGTTGTTGGTGGTTGGTATTGCCGTTGCTTCCGAAGCTAAAGAGAAAAGAGCGAGAGAGATAGATAAAGGGAAGAGACTATCTAAGGCTTCTCGAAACTTAGCGAATACTTGTCAAGAGCTCGAGACTTCCTGTACCGAGTGAATGTTACTTGAAAGACGGAAGGGTTTAAGGAAGGAACCGAGGGTAGAAGAGAGGGTTGGTGGTGGGAGTTGTGGTGGTACGCCGAAAAGCGAAGGGGAAGGGATGGAAGCTCTCGCAAGAAGTCGGTGCCTCCGGCATGTACGGAGTTAGCTCTTGCTCCTACGTTTCATGTTACGAATGGACAGCTTCTAAGCCGGCATCTACCCTTCACTTTGCTTTCTCTCTCTCTCTCTCTCTCTCTCTCTCTCTATGCTTCTCTTTCTCTTTCTCTGTTTCTATCTCTGTCTTACATATACATAGAATTTAGTATGGTTACTACTATGTATAATATCTATAGATATATATGTTCCTGCTGGTATAAGGTCTCTACATTTAATATAAGCATAATTCATATGCAGGGTTACCACGAATTCATGCTGGTCTCTTTGATTAGAAGATTAGTTCGAGAGGGAAACTCTACTCCTATAAAGTTAGATAAAGATATACCGTTACTCTACGATACTGTCTATCCGAGTTTCATCGAACTGGATTTTTTCGTTTTGATTTGTTCTTCTTTTCCTTTCTCTCTCTCTCTCTCTCTCTCTCTTTTTTATATACAGCAAATTATTTTAATACGTTTATTAAAATATTTTAATAGCGGAGAAACTGTGAAGTTTGCAAAACTTGGAAATACTTTAATATCTCTCTCTCTCTCTCTTTCTCTCTACATCTTTCTTCTTCTTCTTTCTTCGATATTAGATGGTATGTTAAAATGCGAAAATCAAAGCTATAAGGAAAAGGAAGAACGCGCAAAGAGGAAGTCGGGATAGGAAAGCGAAGGAAGCTTTTGAAGTCGCATAGTTCTCGCTGTTGGCACGCAGACGTTGCGTGTCCAGAAGAACTTCGCATTATTATCAGACGTAGTCGCGAAATACGATGAAGGAAAGGAGAGATGAGAGAGCAGTGCTTACTATTAAACGTAGTAAGCAAAAGTGGGTAAGAGATTGACGAATTAAAATGAAAAAGAATGGAAGGAGCTTTGCGAGGAGTGGGTTCGTGGTGGTTTTACTATATAAGTTTCTTCTTCTACATTCTTTCTCCGTCGTTTCACGTTTGGATACAAATCCAGATACAAGCCTCGAGAACTTGCAAATTGAGATTTCGTGACGGGTATTTATTTCTCATTCGTGCCGATCGATTTCGGATTTATTTCGGATTACTTTCGGGATTTTTTCTTCCTCTTGAAGAACGATAAAAGAAAAAGAGAGAGAGAGAGAGAGAGAGCAGAAAAAAAGGAAACACCAATACTTTACGAAAAGCTTCTAAATAATTTCCTTTTATTTTTTCTTTTCTTTCCTCTTTCCCTCTCTTTCTTTAATTCTCCTTCATTGATCAAAGAGATAATCACACGGAGAAGCAATTTTCAAACGCGTCCATCTATATATATCTTGCATCACATCGATTTCATCCTTTTCACTTAACGAAAATCTATTCGTCGTAGATCCGTCGTCTTAGCTGTAATCATCTTGGTTGGTTTCTTTTCTACAGCGAATAGAGTCGTTTAATCATGCTCGAAACTCTATACATCGCTCTCGCTGTTTTCTTACGATCCTCCTAATCAAATTTAACCGAAGGTTTTTCATATAAAAGATTTTCACAAATGTATTTATTACTCAGAATTTCTTCGAAATTATCCAAAAATTTCTTCTCTTTCTCTTTATCTCTATCTCTTTATAAAAGTACTCTCGTTATCTGTTCGTCGATAAAGAGAAAGATAGGTAGCTACAGACAGAGAGAGAGAGAGAGAGAGAGAGAGAGAGAGAGAGAGAGAGAGAGAGAGAGAGAGAGAGAACAAACACCTGTCGGACTTCATTCTGGTTCGACTACACGAAAGCCGGCCGTGGCTGACCGCAACAACGTCTATACTACTCCGGCAAGTAGTACGAGCGGATAGCTGCCTCGACCAAAGTGGAATGAGTTGTGCTATAGTCAGGCGCCACTCTACTTTCTCTCTCCTCTCTTTCTTTCTCACTCTCCATGTCTTTAGTCAGAATGTCCCAAGAGAAATGGACTCTGTCTTGATAGATAATTGCATGAAAGACGCCAAGTTTTCTAGTTGGTACGAAGCAAAAATAATATGATATCAAATAGCAACCCCTTTTTGTTTCTCTTCGTTTATCTTCATCGTCATCGTCCTCGTCATCGTCATCGTCATCGTCATCATGTAGGTGGAAAGAGAAAGTGTATTATCATTCGAATGCATTTCTCTATCGCTATCTATCCTGTCATGTGCTAGTCGCTCCATCTTTCTCTCCCTTTTTCTCTCTGTCCTTTTTCATGTTTTTCTCTTACTCTTTCTCTCTTTCTCTCTCTTTCTGCTTCGAATCCCTCGTTTCTCCTCGAGATGTTCGTCGTTGTCGTCGTCGTAGTCGTCGTAGTCGTCGTTGTCGTCATCGTCGTTGTCGTTGTCGTCGAAGAAGGGGAAAAAGAATTTTCTGCGACTGCCACAGTCGGAGAAGCATTAGAGATATTACGTGACGCATTTCGAGCCACGCCTTCTTATCGAAACTGAGGATCCTCTATCTATATGTTATATTTCTTTTTTTTTCTTCTTTTCTTTCTTTCTTTCTTTCTTTCTTTCTTTCTTTTATTCTTTTCTTTTTTTTTTCTTTTTCTATTCAGACCAAACGACCGTTCATTCGTTCGACCGATCGACCGACGTATCGCTATGCTATGTAACTAATGTAATTAGATTTTCCAGCGCACGTTCGATCTTTCTTTATTTTTTTCTTTTTCTTTTTCAGTTTCTTTCTCTTCTTTCCTTTTATTTTGTTTGATTGTATTTTCGATATCGTTCACGTTCATCATGATCACGATCCTTAGTTATTTCTCACGTCGATTGATCGATCTTCTCGGATAAACTTAACGTTCTCGATGAAAATAATGATTTATTCGTCCCTTGTCGATCAGGAGATCGACAAAAGGAAGAAAATCAACGATTAATATTTTTCTATCATTAAGGAAAATGTCAACGTATAGCGTACGGATATTTTTATCGGGATTAAGGTTAATTGTGAAGATTAAGTCAATGACAGTGGATGGGATGAGAATTTGTGAGTTTCGTTACAAGTATATGGCCCGATGGGACCGTATTCCAAGTTTATTACCGTGATAAAGGTATCAGAAAAAGAAAGAGAGAGACAGAAAGAAGGATTGAGAAAGAAAGAAAGAAAGAGAGAGAGAATACTTGAAATACGTTTGTAATACCGACCACGTTCTAACAGATCCATGAACGTTGCGAACGTTAGCCGTTTTTCAAGAAAGAAAAGTAGAAAAAGAAAGAAAAAGAGAGAAAAGAAGGAAAGAGAGAGAGAAAGAGAGAGAGAGAGAGAGAGAGAGAGAGAGAGAGAGAGAGAGAGAGAGAAGTGGTCATAAAATGAAGATGACAATCGGTCGTGCATCTCGGCTTTCAGTGTGGCTAATATTAAACCTCGTTGTCCATAACTTTTACGTCTTCCAAAGTTTTTCCTTCGGAAGGAAGAGAAAACTCTAGCGTCCTTTCTTGTGTTAGACGAATAAGAACTATGAATGTTTCATGTATTAGATATATCGTGAAAAATAGGGACGACGACAAATTTTTCTTACCCATCGTATACATCGTATCTAAGTTGTTCGAGAGATTTGAAAAATATATTTCCTTGTAAGAAGTCTCATATAAATTGAAGAATATTTGACTTTAACAAAAAAAAAGAAAGAGAAAAGGAGAAAGAGAAGAATGAACGACAGAAAGGAAATTAAAAGTTAACGAAATTCTCTCGAGAGAATTTAATCCAACAGGATTACGAGAACAATAGTTGTGGCGTTTATCCTATCGGATTAATTTGGCATTTATTTAAACAATTTAAATAAATAATCAATGACGTTAACTTTCTTTTCCTTCGTTCTTATTTCCTTTTTTTTCTTTTTTTTTTTTGATTTTCTTTGTTGTTTTTGCCAAAGGACGTTTCTTCGTCTTTTTTCTTTTTTCGCTTACATCATGACTCCTCGTCGCACCTTACTTCTCACGCAGAGGAGTTTCTCGTGACTGCCGATAAGGTGAAATTTTATGACGCAATGTATAGAAGGGCCCCCGACAAGCCATTTGGCGCTTTAACCCGCCGGGAGGTACAGTTTACTCCTGTCTGACATTTTTTAAAGAAATTCTTCCTCTCGCCTTGCCATCGAAGTCTCCCTTCATCGCTCCTGGCTGACATTATGCTAACTAGACTACGACCCTCGATATTTCGTTCTCTCTCTCTCTCTCTTTCTCTCCTTCTCTCTCTCTCTCTTTCTCTTTCTCTCTCGCTCTGTTCATGCGTACCTTCGAAAGAGAGAGAAAGAGAGAGAGAGAGAGAGAGAGAGAGAGAGAGAGAGAGAGAGTCAGGCTTGATCTATGAGCTTTCCCCAATCCCGAACGTTCGCTTGTTAACACCTACAAGATGAACCACTGACTCCTCTCGGACATGTGGTAGACACCCTGCATTCTCCCTTTCTATCAAAAAGTTAAAACAACCCTCCTAATCTCTTAACCAAAGAAGTATGAAATTTTCGATTAAGAATTTGATATCAGATTATTAGAATGAATATATATTTAAGATTATTCTTCTGGTATCAATACTTATCGTCCTATCGTAATCCTGTCGTCGTCCTTTCTCTTTTGATGGCTTGTTATCGATAGATAAAATACACATACATACATACATACACACATACATACATACATATATGTATGTATATATATATATATATACCTACGCATATCGACGTGAAAATTGTTGATGGATAATAAAAATGGAAAGGACTGGTATGAACCGGACGATAACAGGAAAGAGTAGAAAAAATCAATAGACGAAGAGCGTGATCACCGGTAGGAGAGAGGTCCCAGGCATCAATCATAATACACAATACTGTCGACGATGGTATATAATGTTTGTCACTAAAAACGACTTGATTTTGACGTTGACTCCTACCGAGTTGGTCGAAGGAAAATGGCTCGGTTTCTCTCTCTCTCTCCCTCTCTTTCCCTCCTTCTCTTTCTATCCATCTCTTTCTCTCTCTTTAAAACTCATCCTCTCTCTCTCTCTCTCTCTCTCTCTCTTTATTTCTCTCTCTTTCTCTCCACTTTTTCCTGATGTGTTTATGTCACAAGTCTAGCATATTTCAGCGTTATTCCGACGACGGGAATCCGATACAGAATGTCGCGTTGTCGAGACAGTGAAAATCGGAAAAGAGATCGCTCGTCGACGCTCAAGCGGCTTTATCGAAAATTTATCTACCTTATTGACGCGAGAGCCGCGATAGCTTGCTTTTATACACGAGAAAGAGAGAGAAACGGAAGGAGAAGCTGACGGATGGACTACGAGAATCGTATGTATGTATTAACGAATAGAGAGAGGGAGAGAGAGAGAGAGAGAGAGAGAGAGAGAGAGTCGCGAAAAAGGGTGAAAAAATTGTTGCTACTCCTCCTGCTACTCCGTCGAAACGACGAGCTCTCTATCCGTCGTTGACGTGAGCGACGATTTACGCGAGATAAAAACCCTTTCGAGAGCGTACGGCATATTGCACGACACTGTAAAGCCCTTTCGAAAGGGACAGCTAAGCCGTCCTTTTGCCGCTTAACAACGAGTGCTCTTGCCAAAGTTTATTCTATTCGCTTTACTCCAACGATTCTTCTTCATCCATTGAATTACCTACTTTTTCTTTTTTTTTCTTTTTTTTTTTTGCTTACTTTCGTTTCGTTTTTTAATTTTCTTTCGTTTTGTTTCGTTCCCCTTTTTTTTTTCTTTCTCTCCTTCGTTTTTTGTCCTTCCTTATTTTTTTTTTCTTTTCTTTTTTTTTTGATCATGACTTTTAGAATCGTATTAGCATCAACGAGATTTTTCATTTATTTAGATACGTACGTGTCTCTTTATACGGGCGTCAAGTATCTTGATATTTATCTGTAAACGTACACTGATATTTATCGCGTGCTTTTATCGATTTTACGACTATGTAACATTCGGCGTTAATTCGCGGTTAAGTTTCAAAACGAATTAAATACCATGTAAAATTTCGAATACCGAAACACATACGCTTACGAAACTTAACTGATTGCGTAGCATACGTACATAAATCATGATCCTGTGATTTTAAAGGGAAATATTAATATATCCGATATATAAAAGATCTATCGAATAGTTAAAAAAGAAAAAAGGAAACAAACAAGAACATGAAATATTCATATAATTTTTTGTTTGTTTCCGGACAATGATCGGTCATTTTCAAATTGTTCGATCGAATCCTTTTAATTTTTGTTTCGAGTGTTCATTAACGGACCCTCGTTCGTTTCAATATAAAAAAAAAAAAAAAAAAAAGAAAAAAGAAAAAACGAAGGGAAACCATAACTAACAAGTAAAACTTTGAATATAGTATTAATCCATGTATATAGGAGTGTTAGATTATTTTTCCATTTTCGAATTTATTTATAACATAGTTATATCCAGAATCTGTGTTTTATTGTAAACCTTAGTTTAAGTGAATAATATATTTTACTCGTTTACTTTTTTCTATTTCCGCAACGATCTCTTTCGGTTTATAACGATCCTGGAAAATTCGAAAACATTACAGCAACCATTTATATTGGGTTTATCCTACGTTTGAAAACAACAAACAAACAAACAAAAAATGAAAAAAAGTGAAATAAATCGTTCCGAGTATTAATAAAATCCGTCGTAACGCGTAAAACCGATTAGCTGAGTTCGCTTTGGAACGGAATAAAAAACACGTGCTCCTATCTTTAAATCATTTACATCGAATATCGAATGTTATCGAAAGTGATTACTATTTTTTACGTAGAGCTCTATTTTTCCTATTTTTTCTCTTACGGAACACTCGGAACGTTCTCCAATAGAATCTCTGTTTCATCACAGCTGGTTCAGGATATTATCTGTTCTTCGTTTTTTCTTTCTTTTTTTTTCTTTTCATTGAAAAATACAGAATAAATACTACTATTTTGTTATCATTATTGCGAAAAACTTTAGTTTTGTTTTGTAAATTATATTCGTTATTTAAGAAGCAAATAATGTTGAGATTTCAAACTTGAACTATTCGTATTTCGATTAAAGAAAAATATGTTATCTAAAATCGATAAACAAGTTTATTTTCTTTGTATATCAATGGTTTATTTGAACTTGGTTAACTCGCATCTGATGAATCGTTCGACGATGAATTTTACAAAAAAGAAATAAATAAATCATTTTTTCAAAAATCACGACCGAAGTCTGAAAGTTTGTTAATAAAAATCTTAAAAATTTTCTCTTATCCCTCTCTCTCTCTCTCTCTCTCTTGTGTATTTTGCTTCTTAGGTAAATGTTAAAAATATATTTTATTATATAGTTTCTTTATACATAATAAAATATATTTTTATTACATAATAAAAAATATCATTATTACATATACTCTCTATTCTCGTTTCTCTATTTTGTTATATAGTTTCTTTTGCGTTTTCGGATGAATTATTAAAATAGATCTACTTTATTTGGATATAAAAAAAGAGAACAAAGAAAGGTAGCAATTTTAACGTAATATCGTACAAACTTGTACGAACAATCTCTTATTTTATTCTGTCTCTCTTATTTCATTGAAAAAAGCGTGCGAGAGCATGTAAAATACACGCTCTCGAAAAACTTGCTGAATTTCGTCGCGTTTATCCCGAACTTACACACACGCCTACTTTCTGCTATATTTGCACACTCGTCTGTCGGTCTCCTGGGAGACACGAAACGTCCTGCATTCACAAGAGAGTCGCGAGTCATTTTCTACTGGATTCTACGTTTATAGATACCTACAAGTAAAACTTTTCTTTTCTTTCTTCTTCCTCGTTGAGCCGAGAAATAAACTGGAAGATTGAAGAAAAAGAAAATCGGGAATTAAATTACACGAACAAAGAAAGAGAATAACGAGATTATTTAAACTAAATATTCTACAATAGAAATACAAATTTAATTGTTACGCAATACTATATATACATATTTATTATATTTAATAAATGTATGCATTTATATCATCATGTAAATATATATCTACATAATGAATACAATGATATTTATCATGTATATAAATGTAAATATAAATATAAATTATATATCTATCCAAATATAAATTTCATAAATAACAAACGATACGAATGCCGAAGGAGTACGAAATTTCATTGATAGAAAATTCAATCGGGAACAATCTAAAAAAAAAAGCTCCTCGACTCTCACCCCTTTCGCAAGAATTCTCCATCGGCAATCAAACTTTTCCGTAACACAAATCACATTTTCAACGATTCGTCGTAGTATTGAGGATATGGGAGATCTACTCTCTCGTTCTGAATATTTTTTTCTTTGTGTTTTTTTTTTCTTTTTTGTTGTACTTTTTTCTCCCTCTCTCTTTCTCTCTTTCTCTGTCTATGAACGAAACGAACGAGGCTGCAATTCGATCGACGAAAGGAAACTCCTGCTTTTTTTCGCATTAGAACGACGGCAATGAATCAGAAAATGATGGGTACGAAAATTACACGCGTAATGCACCGTGAAATGAACAGATCGTTCGGAAATATCAGGATAATATTCAAACGCGAAAGGAACTATACAAAACGATCTCGCATTACGATCTCACGTTTTATCTCATTTTTCTTTACCTTCTTCTTCAACCTCTTCCATCCATCTCTTATTTCTCTGTGTAATCTTTAAAAAGAAAAAAGAAAGAAAAATCTTTTTTTCTTCCCCATCCTCGTCTGTACATACATAAGATACGATAAAAGGATTCGTTATCATATTTTATACTTTACCTTTCCTCGTTTTAAATCATAAATGAAATTATTACAATCCCGTTAACGTTACTCAAACGAAATCTGACAAAAATTCAAGACGTTCGATGGGTTAAAAATGTTATATATTATAAATTAGAGATATATACCAAATTAAATCAAGTATAATTCAATATCATATTACGTATATATAACTTTAATTTTTATCATATTACTTTTTCTTCTTTCGTTTTTATTTATTTTTCTTTCTTCTTTTCTTCCTTTTTATTTTCTTCTTCTTTCTTCTCTTCTTCTTTTCTTTTTTTTTCTTTTTGTCAAACTTGTTAAAGTCACGAAACGCATCGCTGTAGTATTCTTTTCGGATCCCTTTTTCAAGCAAGAACCGTTCGTTGCATTCTCGTTGATGGACGAGATGCGTTCGTTCGTCTCTTTCCCCATACATCAATTTGGCAAGTTCGCATATCAGAGAAACGCCAAGCCTCTTCAACCCTCTTTCTTCAACTTCTCTCTCTCTCTCTCTCTCTTTCTCTCTTTCTCTCTATCTATCTTTCTTTTCTCTTTTTCCCAACGGCTCGACCACACCCTCCGTACTCGTCTATTCTCTTTTCCTGCCTCTTATCAATCGAAACGCGATGTGTCTGCAGGATAAAATGCGCCGTACTTAGCGACAGGATCAAAGGATTCGCCGATATGATGACGAAGAGAGAGAGAGAGAGAGAGAGAGAGAGAGAGAGAGAGAGAGATAGGGAGAGAGAAAGAGGACCAGACGTACGCGTGCGACTCGTTTTTGCAACATGCAATTTTTATCTTCGTCTTTTACTGCGTTTCCAAAAAATAAAAAACAAAAAAAGAGAAAGAATGAGAAAAAGCAAAAAAAAAGAACAAGAGAAAGAGAAGAGTGGAGTATGGCTGTCTCCTCTTTCGAATCCTCTCCCTTTTTTCGTCATTCCACTCGAAAGCGATCCGTGACAAAGGCTCGCCACTTGTAGGACCAACCATGATTTTTTTCGTCCTGCTATTACTATACCTTGATTCCGACAAAGCAACGGTCGACTTCAAATGATCCCTCTTTCTTTGAATAATTTTATCTGGGGAAAAAATTTCACGAGTGACGACGAATACGTCATAGTTACTTACAAAAATGATCGTAATATATTCCGATCGGAAATTTTTCATAAAACGTAGCGTATCGTTGTTTTTCCTTCTTTTTATCTTCTTCTTCCTTTTTTATTTCCGTACGATCCCTGACACCTATGCTTGACACCGATATCGTTGAAAATTTAATCGACTCGTTACGTCACTTCCTTCCTCCTTTTTCCAATACCAAAAGCAACATTTTAGACGTTTCAATGGGGTATGAAGGGAAAGTGTGTGGGTAGACGCGAATTGGAGTATCTTCGAAGGTCGAGAAGCGTTCCTGTCCTTACACGGTCGATGGTTTGTTATACACACGAGAAAACGGCGGAAGCAATTCAATCGGAGTTGGTAGCAGCCAACAGCTGAGACACCCAACGAGAATTTTCCTCTCTTTCTATTCGTTTTCTATCCTGTTCTCTTTTCTCTTCTTATCTTTTCTTTTTTTCTTTAGTCGCTTCTCTCTCTCTCTCTCTCTCTCTCTCTCTCTCTCTCTCTCTTTCTTTCTCTTCCCTTCTTATTTTGTCTTTTTTTAGTTTCTCTCTCTTTTTCCGTCTCTCTGTTTCTCTATTGACTCCTCCCTTTTCCTTCGTGACTACCAGCCGTTTCTCAGCATTCCCAGTATGATTTACGATAGTGGTAGGACGCACGTACGTCGATGTAAGTTAAACGATACTCTTCGAGCCTGTATTTCCGGTGTGCCTATCGCAGATTTACTGCGACATCGAAACCATGCGTGCCATGGAAAAGAAAAGCATTTTCCTTCCTTATACTCCTTTTCTTATACTTCTTTCCAACGTTGGAAGAGAGAAAAAGAAAGAGAGAGAGAGAGGGAGGGAGTGGAAATTTAAAATATAAATTTCACATTGTGACATAGCTTCCCGACATAACCACTCCGATCCTCTCCTCTTCGCGTTCGCGACGTTACGAGCGTCGTCAGCGAACGCGCATTATGCGATTAACTTTTTGATTTATTTTCGAATAGGGGATAGAGCTCGAATACCATTCTACTATAGAGAGAGAAAGATAGAGAAGGATGGAAAAGTTTATTTTACAGTGATTTTCGTATATCCAATTACGATTAGCGAGAGAAATGTCGCGTCGTATTAAATTGGATTATTAAATAATATCTCGTATCATTGAGGGAATGTAGATCGGAAATCGAGATAATTAGATAATTTCAAGTTTTGAGATAACGTCGAGGTCGTGCATATGACCCTGGTAATGGAGAATAAATCGAGGAGTTCCAGAGATAGAGAGATAGAGATGGAGATGGAAGAAAAACATGAAAGAAAGAAAGAGGAGGTTGAATACGTGGCCGGGATTTTTCACAAATCGATTATGGCAATTCAATCCGGAAAAGGGGCTCTGGGTGAATGTGTGAGGTGGGATTTGTCGTTTCGACGTAGTACGAACGTCGAATCACGGTTTATCCAATGTAAGCGAAAGAGAAGAAGAGATAGTGAATAGAGGTAAAGAAACGAGAGAAAGAGACGGTAAAAGAGAGAGAGAGAGAGAGAGAGAGAAAGCTTCATTGAAGGCCTCTCGGATGTTCTCCATCCGTTTTCTGTCCGGAATCGTCTATGTTTTCTTTCCGTTTCCGGGCAACCGAGAATCGAGAGAAGGACTGAGAAGGACTCCTGTTGAACGAAGAATGAAAGAATAAGAAGAAAAAGACAAAGATAGACCGAGATAAGGAAGGAAAGTCAGATGGAGAAAAAGAGAGAGAGAGAGAGAGAGAGAGGAGGAGACTAAATAAGAGCCACTTAAACGAGATACTTCAAAAGTTTACCAAAGGTAACTCAAACGCGAGCGAGTAGAGTTGTTCGCATGAACGTTAAAATCGAAAAGGAAGAAAAACTTTTTCATCCGAATTATCGAACATGTTCGACTTTATTCGTAGAGTAAAAACATCATTCTTTAACGCTATTCGGTAACCCTGATATTTTTTAGATTTACAAAAATATATATATATATTTTATTAGCGACATATACTCGACGAGAGATGGAAATATGAACTCGTGGAAATCGATTTCGAGTTATGTGAGATTGTGCGAGCGCGTATGTTCACATACGTACATACGTACGAACGTACATACGCGTATGTACGCATGCTCGTTCGTTCATATAATAAAGATCTCGCATGCGAGGATAGCAAAGAGTTTTTATTTGGCGCTCGCGTTGCCGCTATTAGACGTGTCACAACAAGAGATATGCTGGCTCGCTAACGGCCCCCGACGTTTAAAGCGTTTCGCACCATAATTTCCTTGATTAAGCCGAGATACGTGGCGAGTTGCCAAGAAGGGTGTGTGAGAGAGAGAAAGAGAGAAAAGGGAGGAGAGGAGGGAGAGATAGCGAAGAGAGAGAAAGAGAGAGAGAGAGAGAGAGAATCATAGGGCGAGGGCGCGAGTATGTCCGCTCGCTCGTAAATAACATCGCGAATTAAGCGTGTAATTTCCGCGCGAATTACGAGCGAACGACCAAACAGAAAGAAAGAGAGAGAGAGAGAGAGGGAGAGAGATTCCAACTGACTATGTTACTCCTCTCCGATATACTTTTATTGCTTCGTGAAATACGAAACAGAAAGGAAACGTCTCGGTAGATGAAAGAAAAATTGACAATATCGCGAGGAAACGCTTAAATATTTCAGCTATGCTCGAAGCGTACGTCAACAGATCGATTTCCTATATATATGTATATATATGTATCGCACGTATATATGTATGTATATACATATATACATACATCGTTCTCATGCGTGGGAATCGTCTTTCATGTTTCTTTTCTTTTTTTATTTTTAGTTTTATTCTTTTTTTTTGTATTGTTTTTTATTTCGAGTGCAGTGGATTTTCAACGGGTCGTTATCTTCTCTTCTTTTTTTTTTCTTTTTTTCTTTTTTTTTTTTATTCTGATTACGTGAGCCGAGTTAGTAAAACGAAGCACGTCATCAAGAAGTGATTAATTACGTTCCAGTGTGCCGTTATATACTACCTTTGCTGTTTAATAATAATCATATGGTGACTATTTCGTTTTTCTTTTTTTTTCTTTTTTTATTCGTGATTCGAGATGGACATTGTAAAGAACGACGGGAGATAATTTATCGAGTGAACTGTCACAACGCTGTTCTCTTTTTTATCTAAATAGTTTTAATGGGGACGTTTTGTCAATAATTTCATATCCGTCCTTCGTTATCGAATTATATTTAAAAAGAATCTTTTTTCTTTCTTCCTTTATTTTATTTTATTTTATTCCTTTTTTTCAAAAAAAAAAGACACACAGGAAATTTATTTATATCCGATTACATTTTTATAGAATTTCGTGGACACATTTTAATAAACTTTTTATTACCTATATATTATTCGATATATACATGTAAATATATGTATATATCTCATTTATTTTTAAAGATTCATTATTAAGAGTATAGGACGTGCAATTTGAAAGTATTACCATCGTCAATACCCCTGGGATCGTTTTAGCATTGTTTATGAAATGGCGAAAAATTCTCGGATACGCAAGAAGAAGATACTTCTCATTTTCCTTGAGATTGAAAGGAAAGAAAGAAAGAGATGGAGAGAGAGAAAGAGAAAGAGAAAGAGAGAGAACGAGAGAAAGAGAAAGCGTATGGGAAGTACTACGCATCTGTTCCTCGTGATTGATGCGTAAATTACGTTTTCGCGACACGCACCTGGGTCCCCAGTTATATACCCTCCACATCGAGGAGGAATCGATTCTTTTGCGTTTTCGAAAACACATGCTGTGCAAAAGCAAAAAGAAAGGATTTATCTTTCAATCTCGATCGACTAGAACAGAAATGCCGATGGTTACGCTGTTGGAATTTTGCGAGTATGATGAAAATCGAATTTTTAATTATCGCGAATCCATGGCGTTCATTTATTTTGCCTTGTCCAATTAAAAATTCGTTTTAACGATACGAAGTTATGCGATGTTCATTTTTATTTATTTTTATTTTTTACTTTTTATTTATTTAAAATAATAATAATAATAATAATTATTATTATTATTATTATTATTATTGTTGTTGTTGTTTTTGTTGTTATTGTTTTCTTTTTTTTAATTTTTATTTCGAGTCGTCGTTACTCGTCGTCATTTGCTTCTTTGTCTCTTCCTTTCCTTTTTTTCCTTTCATAAATGCACCAGCTTTCTTTCACCGAGCCGAGTAACTACAGTCGGAGGAAATTTCTCACGCACCTGTTTACGGCATTGCAAGAATCCATTAATTATGTACGATATTCGTCGTAGGTATGTATACCTAGCCGAGACTCGCTGTTGACTCGAGCTGGTCTGGTTTAGTCTGGGTCTGGGTTTGGTCTGGTCTGGTCTGGTCTGGTCTGGTCTGGTCGTTTGCGAAGTCGTATATAAATTTTTGGTCATTTAGAGTAGGCAGTCTCATTATCCGAATATTTTTCAGTATTAAACGAGATTGTTAACACGCGTTAAAGAAAAAGAAAAACGACATTGGGAAGGGGGAAAATCTTTTTATATAGGTACGTAACAGGTCATCGAACTTATGGAAAAAATTGTTTCAGGGTATAAGCACGAAATTTCTGGAACGTTAATTAAAGAAATAAACAACCGGATTTTAAAGATTGATCTTTGCGTGGACCGTTGCGAAGGACCGTAATTTTTTTTCTTTTCCTTCTCTTTTTTTCTTTTATACTTTATTTCTTTTTCCCTTCTCCTTTTCTTTTTCTCTTCGGAAAAGGGACGAACAACCGTAACTCTTTCGTTAAAGTCTCGCGCCATAAACTCGGAGAAAGTGTACCCAACTCTCTCTCTCTCTCTCTCTCTCTCTCTCTCTCTCTCTTATTCTTTCTCTTTCTCAAGGGATTCGCTTTGCTCGAGAAAAGAACTCTCTTAATAATTAAAGCAAACCTAGAAAGTCGACTTTGTATTATTGCGCATAGTACTTAAAGCACGATACGAAACGATCTTATTGTTAATAATACCATTTAAAAAACTATCTAAATGTTAAAACAAACCGCGCGAGAGCAAACATAACTAACGAATTTTTCATTCTTAATTATCTCCGCTCGGTCAGTCGGTACTTTCATTAAAAAAAAAAAAAAAAAAAAGAAAAAGAAAAAAGAGTCATTGAACGATATGGATTATTCGATGCAGTAGAAATCGACCGGTATAAAGCAAACAGGATGCACGTTGATAACTCGACCCTTCTATTTTCACCCATCTATTTTTTATGACGCTCGACGTACTCCCATGTACGTTTTCGTTTGGTAAGAGAGACAGACAGACGGACAGGCAGACGGAGAGAAAGAGAAACAGACAGACGGACAGTGGAAAAGAGACAGGCGGTAGAGAGGCAGGCAGATAGAAAGAGAGAAAGAGAGAGAGAAGAAATGAGAAAGATAGAGAGATGATGGAATGAACGAGTGAGACAGAGACAGAGAAAGAGAGAGAGAGAGAGAGAGATCGTTGGTATTTCCAATTTCACAGAGCGTGGGTTAACGAGGCCCGCGGGGTGGTGGAGTTAGGGTCGCCGAAACCGAGTCTCCACCACTCCTCTTCCCCTTTTCCCCACCCTCTTGGTTCATCCCCTCTACGTTGGAAGCACCCCTTTAAACGCGCCGGTACCCCGGACTGCTCCGAGTTCCGGCACATTACCTTCGCTGATTACCGGGCCACCCTGCGGAGTATGTCACCCAGTCACCCTCGAGACACATACCTTCCGGAAACCTAGACACTCTCTATCTCTCACTATCTCTCTCTTTCTCTATCTATTGCTTCTTCTTTCTTTCTCTCTCTTTCTTTCTCTTAGTTGTTAGCTACTAGGAGAGGCGGATACGAGATAGTTGACTATTTTCAATATATATATATATATATATATATATATATATATATATATGTATGTATGTATGTATATATAGATATATATATATATGTATATGTATGTATGTATATATCGACTTATATACATATAAGCGAAGGTAGAAGAGATTCGAGGGAGCAAGTTGTGCGTTTAATCCACGTAAGACATCGTCTGAGTCACCTTAATTTCCTTTTATCGCTTTCTTGCTAGCTCATCTAGGTTCCTACGATGAGAAAACGACGTAGGTACTATATAGGTCGAGAATGGTTACCATGTTCCTCGTTAACGTATCAAGCGTTAGTATGTACTTACGTTATGTTTAGAATGTATCAGAAATGTTTTTAATGTTATATGAAAATCTTTATAAAAATGTCAATCGAATGGATATTATAGTTATATTTTAACGATTAACTTGATTGTTAGTTTGATTTGTATTATTTCAAATATAATTATAGCATTGTTCATTTATGAATATATTATATTTTAAAATTATATTTAAATCCGTTTGTTTATATATATTCCATCGGTTAGAGATAGAAATCGTGTATATTTTCATTACGCAGTTTTGTATCAATATGTTATTTACCTTCGAACTATATATGCTTGTTTACATTTGTCAAGCGGAACGAATAGTACCGAGAAAATTTTATATTACCGATTTTTAATTATCGTCGTTGTTTCCTCCTTTGCCTTTTCATTAATACCATAATATTTTTGTTTAATTATCATCATTGGTTAATACGAATTAATAACCTTTTCATTATAAAAGTTATTAAAACAATGAAATAATCTCAATTAATTTTATTTATATACCTATATTACGTAAAATTTAATTCATCGATCACGTTCCTTCGTAATTGTATTTAGTACTATTTACATATTCCGCGGAGAGAAGGACAGAAAAAGACAGAGAGAGAGAGAGAAAGAGGAAGAGAGAGAAAACGTGATTTGTTTTTCCTACATCTACGTTTTTGTGTCAGTATGTTATTTACCTTCGAGTAGAGAACAGACGGTTTTCGTAACGAACCACTCAGCACTCAGTTTTTCTTTCATTTATCATAATATCTCCGAACATTTCTTAACTTATTTATATACAATATCACGTATACGTATTTATATATGTATATATTTACAAAGTTTCTTAATGGACCAATTAATGACCTAGATCTAATAATCTCTTCCGTTTACGCAGAGCCGCACAGAAGTTAAACCTGTCGTCGAGTCCCCATCGTCGACGGCGTTCCGGTGACGAGAACATCGGACCAGAAGAGCAACCCATCTTTCCTAATGGATACGCCGCATTGCTTCTCAAATCACCGCCTCCGGCACCACCGGCCCTTCTCAGACGAATAGGAGTCAAGGAGCTCACCGGAGTTGGCAAGGTAAGTAAGCTCAGACTCTCTCTCTCTCTCTCTCTCTTTCTCTCTTTCTCTCTTTTTTTCTCTATCTCTCTTTCTCTTTTACCCTCACTTCTCATTCTCTCACTCTCACTCTCTCACTCTCTTTATCTTCTTCCATTTCTTTTATTTATTTCTATTTTCATTTATACGATACGATTTTACGGACGATCGCAAAAATTCGAAAGAAGGATCCTGAATGAAAACTCGACGCTTTTTGTACCCCCACCCTTACGAATCTCTCGACTTTTCGTTTCTACCGACGGGGATATAAAAAACTAGGCGAGTGTATAAACGTTGGAACGATAAAATTCTCTCTCTTTCTCTCTCTCTCTCTCTCTTTCTTTTTCTTTTTCTTTTTCTTTCTCTCTTTCAGTGTCTCTCTCTCTCTTTCTCTTTCTCTCTGTGTGTCTCTTTCTCTATCTTTTTCTCACTTTGATGCAAACGCGTTCGTGTTTGCCTAGGAAATAAACTACGTTGGGAATTTAAAGTGACGTATGGTCGAGAGAAAGAGAAAGAAAACGAGAAGATAGTATTTCTGGAGTAACTTCGCATAGCACAAAGTCCCCGGAGCTTTACGTGAGACAACGTCATTTTCGTTATATTTTAAACGAGCTATCTTCGTCTTTATTTTCTCCTTTTTTCATATCTTTTTTTGTCCCTATTTAATTGCCAAAAAAAAAAAGAAAGAAAAAACGAAAGAAAAGAGGACACAAACATTACAGTTACAAGGAAAATATTCTATCTGTCTGTTTGTACGTTATATTTTCCGTAAGTATCGACGAATGGATTAATTAGCCCGACGAATTTTCTCCTATCATCAACAAATCCAAATATTATCAAAACTAATTAAACCGTGAAATTTCGACGTACCGTCGATTCTATACATTTGTCTTTAACTCTCTCTCTCTCTCCCTCTCTCTCTCTCTCCCCCCTCTCTCTCTCTCTCTCTCTCTTCCAAATAATCGTCGAATTTCAACGCTTAATTGTTGAACTGGAGATGATGGTTAAATGTTAAATTAAGCAAAAGCACAAGCGACGTACTCTAATCTCATTTCAACGTACCACGTCGATGTTTGGTCGATCTAGAAGTAACAATCAACTTCCGTTCACTTTCATTCGTCCGCCCGTTTAGCCACAAATCCATAGGTATTCCTTTTCTTTGGATCGGATGAGATCATTATTATAGGGTTCGACCGCAAGTGATGTTATTTTTATCTATATATATATATCTCTCTCTCTCTTTTTCTTTCTTTCTCTTTCTCTCTGTCTTTCTATTCATTTCTCTCTCTTTCTCTTTCTCTCTTCGCTCTCTTCGTTCGTCTATCTTTCTCTCTGTTTATTCGTATCGTATTGAAAGAAGAGGATTGGAATAGATCGGTATTTGAGAACAAAGCGTGAGAAAGCGTGTACTTAGCAGGTGCCTTATATATACCAGATATACATACACACGAATATATATATGCATACATACATACATACATATATATATATATATATATATATATATATATATATATATAAAATAGATCGAGAGATACCTTCGGTACGGTTCGTCATTTGAAATGCAGATGAGCTACTCGTAGTGCTATAAGCCTTTCTCTTCCTCCCACTCTCCCTCTTTGTCCTCTCTTCAAGTTCCTCTTAGGCTTTCCACTTTCATCGATCCATTATTCCATCCCTTCTCTCTTCCGTCTATAGATTACAACGCGTGCATCCTTAGATCATGCAACCACTTCGTAAGAGCACCAGTCGAATATCCGGTTTGTACCATCAAACTGAATATCCGCGTCGGAAGCGACTGGAAACAGTTCTCCAAAGTTCCGATGGGGACCCCCCAAATATTGTCATGATTGTATAGAGTCATAAGAGAGAGAGAGAGAGAAATAGATAGATAGAGAGAGAGAGAGAGAGAGAGAGAGAGAGAGAGAGAGAGAGAGAAATAGATAGAGAGAGAGAGAGAGAGAGAGAGAGAGAGAGAGAGAGAGAGAGAGATGCTTGTCTCTTACTACTTGCATCGTACTATTACGTTTCCTTTTTCATTCTTATGATCGTTTGAAATTCATGTATCGAGTAAATACGTGTTTATGTTAAGAAATTAGTATTATGCGAGTTGGTAATTTCAGTTTAATAATTTCTTCGGGATCTTTTATTTAATAGTGGATATTATTAGGTATAAAGAGGATATTTTTCCTGGGATATTAATGTTTCATAAAAGTGTAAAAGAGAAGTTTTAATTATATAACTTTATGTATTTATATATAGAATTTGTAGGAGGAAGAAATAAGTTCGACATGAAAGTTTTAATTACGTTCATAAATAAATTTCTTTGTCAGTAATTTCATGTATATAGTTACCGCTCGATTTAATTTCATTTTCTTTTTATTTTCCCTTTTTCTTTTTCTGCTATACATACACACACACACACACACAAATATATATACATACAGAACAAGTAAAAAGATTTGAATCAGATTTTTGAACGATCCGAAATGAAAGTATTGATCACAGTCGATATAAATTATCTGTATATTAAAAGTACTTGGAAAATACGAAGAAGTTCGGAATGGTACTCATAAAAGCTTCAAAGTTCATATTTTGTTTTTAACGTCTAGAAACGAACGAGAGATAGAAGGAGAAAGAGAAAGAGAAAGAGAAAGAGAAAGAGAGATACTCTTTCGAGCGTAGCATCGAGAGGATCCTAAGGGGGCTTAAGGTTCGCGTCCCAGGAATTCCGGGAAGGCACGGGGTTGAAGATAGTATTACATGAAAGGGATGCTCGTTACGTTTTGAGACGCCAAGCCCCTGCGGAATAAAAGCCGCCGACGTTGCCGTTGCGTTTACCGTGAGCTCGCGCTTAAAAGCCAACCCGCGGAATTGTTCGAAATTAATTCGTTAGAAATAAGGTTTTATTGTTTACCGGTTGACGGAGCTAATTAAAGCGAAAAGGATCAGACGAAGGGATAATAAAAAAAGAAAAAAAAAGAAAAAAACAGGAGGATGGACAGAAAGAAGAGTAGACGGACCACTCGGATTTTTCAAGGTCAGTTGAGAGGGAGAATTATCAAAGCAATTTTCTCATCGTTGTTAAATATGAACAATTCTTTTGTGCTATTTCATTCGTTCGATTTATGGATGTGTATATATATACGTCTATCGTAGATATGTGTATATATTTACTATGAATAATCAAGAAAATTAGAGTAGTATATTACGATGTAGCAGTGAACTTCAACTTTAGTTTTAATGAAACGTATGTACGTGGTTGAACACAAGCTACCGACTCGTTTATATCGTTCATATACTTGTTAGACGATGTCATATACATACACTGATTTCTCTCTCTCTCTCTCTCTCTCTCTCTCTCTCTCTCTCTCTTCATCCAAGTCATCTCACAGACGTTTGAATATTTAGTATCTCTATGAAGAGAGAGAGAGAGAGAGAGAGAGAGAGTAATTAAACATCCGTATAGTGCGTCGAATACTGACCAAACGTAGCTTTGCTTTGGCTTTATGCACGCTCAGTCGCCAATCTCTTGTTCTCGGTGTGGACTTTCTCTGTTCCGTTTATGTACCGTCTGTTTGAACGTTTCTCATGTTCAGATGCAAGAGATTTTAAAGGTTCCTTGTTCTCTTTCTATCTAGCGCTCATGTATCCGTCATCACCGTTGTTACCGTCTCTCTATCCATTTCGGTCTGCTTCACCAGCTAACAATTTGCTCTCCCTTGCGTCAGACTACAAAGCATATACCATTATTTAACGTGCCATCGTTGGACAACTACGACGACAAAATGATACCTATTAGCCTTTTTCGAGCAGTATTACTATGCGTTTCAAGGCCAAGAATTATTTTTTTTTGTTTTTGTTCCTTCTTTCTTCTTTTCTTTTCTTTTGTTCTTCCTTTTTCCCTTTGTCTTTTACTCATCGACGATGTTTTAATTATTTCGAATTGATCGTATTTGGAGAGAACAATTTGTCGTTGTTGTTTTTTTTTTTTTTATATCGGTTGAAGTTATAATAACATATTAAAATAGTAGAATTATTTGTGTCTGATGTAAAAAGAGAAAAAAAAAAGAAAAGAAGGAAAGAAAGTTCTGTAAATTCTTTCGAAGGACCCGAACCGATTCCTATTTATCCCTCGTCGTGATCCAATATACGACTCCGTGGCTTTCGCTCGCGAGAGGAAAAAAGGGGGAGAAAAAAGGCAAAGGGTGTGCTTTTGCGAGAGAGTGAGGAAAGAGAAGTGGAACTCGCTGGTTTCGTGACTCCTGCTAAAATAAAGGATAGAAGGAGAAGGGAAATAAAAAAGAAAGAGGGAGAGAGAGAGAGAGAGAGAAAGGGGAAGCGTGATTTTTATAGGTTCGTACAGGCGTGTATCGAGCAGTTTTCTCTTTTCCACAACGGTGAAGAGAAAGATGGGTTCGTAGAGAAGAGCTTGGGACTACTTAGAAAAGAAACGAGGAACGGTTAGGGCTAGTTGAACACGACGAAATGAAGCGTGACCACCGATGGTCCTGGTTCCCAGCCGTCGAACAAATTCCAACTTTCTTACTTGTGTCCCTGATCGAACTGCACGGAAGGATAGAAAGCGTATGTATGTGTGTCTATATAGATATATTTATGTCTACGTTAAAGTTTCTATTAAAGTAGATGAGAAAGAGAAAGAGAACGAAAGAGAGAGAGAGAGAGAGAGAGAGATTACGTGATTTTTAAAAGAAAAAAAAAAAAAAGTTAAAAAGCGGAATATTTTATTTCGATTGATTACGATTGATTTTATTACACATTGATAATATCATTAACAATATTACAAATTAATAATCTCTAATGTGAAAAAGAAAAGAAAGGAAGAAAAGAAAAAAAAATCCATTCTCATTGATTGTTTGAAGATAATAACTAACTAAAATACTATTTCAAAGACATGATTCAAAGTAATGATCGTTTCCATTAGTAACGAGGGGTAGTGGAGACGAAGCGGAACGTAGCTGAGTCCTTGGAAAATTCGTTTTCTAAGCGTTAATCATTTTAGTCGGGTTGGATTATCGTCAGAACGATTCGAAGTATCTTTCTTTGGGCTCGAATCAAGATCGAATTTTCATGGCGGAAGAGAATCGAGATAGGGACGTCGAAGGGACTGCCTAGCTGTCCTTTCGATCCGAATACACGTGCGATATCGAGGGAGATGGATTTATAAAGGGAGAGATCTCTCTCTCTCTCTCTCTCTCTCTTTAGATAGACAGATATTTTCTGTTTCCTGGAACAAGGAGGTGAGAGAAGAAGAAAGAGAGATAAAAACAGAAGAAAAAGAGAGAAAGTTAGGTCAAATAATGATTTCACTAATTCGAGAGAATCGATGTGACGACGAGCGACATTCCGGAAGGCCGTTTTCCTGGTGCCGTTTCTCGCGCTCAGTGGACCAGGAAAACTACACGAGAAAAGTTTCCTGGCACACGTTTACCTACCTCCTACTCTTACCCTTACCTCATTCCCTCCTACCTTACTTCCCTTTCCTCCTTTTACTTTTACGGAGAGAGCCAAATTGCGTTTCTCATACTTTTATCGCTACCATTCCGCTTTACCTTTCTTTTTCTTCTTTTTATCTGTTTCTCCATATTCTCTCTCTCTCTCTCTCTCTCTCTCTCTCTCTCTCTGTCTGTCTGTCTGTCTGTCTCTTTCTCTCTCTCTCTCTCTCTCTCTCTTTCTCTCGTATAGTCAATGATATTACTCTAGAAACTGTACTTCAATAAGATCACCCTCGAAACAGCTATCGTCCTCTCCTTCCTCTCCTTTAAGGGACATTTAAACGTTTAAAGAGAAAAAAGAAAGAGAAAAAGAAAGAGAGAAAGAAAAAAGAAAGAGAGAAAGAGAAAGAGAAAAGGAAAAAGGATGAAAGAATGAAACTCATCTAGATTGTCTGCTTGTATAATATTCTTTTTTCTTTTTCTTTTTTCTTTACGTACTTACATCTTTGAATTTTATTTATTTTATCTTTTTTCTTTTCTTTTCTTTTCTTTTTTTTTTAATTGAACCAACCCCCTTATGTCTGCTGCATGTTGCGTTGTTCTCTCTTCTTTCTTTTAGATTTCTTTTTTGTCCTTTTCTCTTTTTCTTTTTTATTGTTTGAAACCATCTTTTAAATCACGTTGCATAGTTTCAAACTCTGACTTAATGATCTCGTTTGTTTATTTAATCATTTTCTTTCGAACTTATTCAATCTTTTATGATATATAATATAATATATATAATCTATGTTTATGATTAAATAAAAGAAATTGAAAGAATAATAAAAAATGTTGGACGAGTAAATATCTAGAAACTAGAGAATACTATGACTATAATCGTAAGTGATTAACGAGATAAACTCAATGAAATTCAATAAAATTGAATGAAACATTAACTAATCAGATAGTCGGGCCATTTAACTAGTCCAACAGTTAAGCAATCAATCAATTTACTAATTTCGTCTAATTAGTTTATCTAATAAACCGCTAAATTAGTTTATCACAAACTCACGAATCTTATTAAAGCATTAACTATTATGGCGAATAATTAATGATCAACGCCGTACTTTGCCATTTAAAATTTTTATAATATTTTTTAGAAGTTCAATACTGTGTACAATAGTACGAGTAAATAATACTCTATTATATTTTTGTAAAACGAGAAACATTACGTGAAACGTCGAGTGAATTTATCGATTTATACTAAATTTTCTTTATTATATACGAGTAAATTCTATTTCTTTGATTCACATGATTAAATATATTTTATAAATATGATTGATAATAAAGAATACCTATCATTAAAATTAAGAATATAATATAATAATTACGATATACATGTCTTCGATAATATAGAATACTTACGATATATTATAATAGACAAAAATTAACTGAATCTATCTTAAATATTTCTCATAATCTCTTATCATTTTTATTTATTCAAATATAACGCTGTATAAAATACAGATTATTAAGAAAAATATCAAGCAAAAATGTTTCGATTTGTTTGACTAAGAAATTCAAATTAAATCGTAACTTTCTTTTACAACGTAATGGTATCTGTAAAAAAAAAAAGTGATAAATAATGAGCCAAGTTGAGATTGAAAGGATCGCAAATAGATATAAGCAAAACTTGATCGATACGATTGTCAGGAGTCTTATTCCGTTTCATTAAGGAGGGAAACGAGGCAAGAACATGCGCAATTTGATCTTGAGGAATCTGCTGACCAAGACTCCATCGTACTCTCGTAGTGGTTTGAAGCCGCGCGTTTGCTCGGTTTTATTGAAATGTCCGGTCTTACGCGTCCCCTCATCTATTCTCGACGGATGAACGACGGAAGAAGACGAAGGGTGCCGAGCGACGCGATACCACCCTTCCAACCTCAGAATGCCTAATGAGGGCTTCTGATTTTACTGAGACTCGACGGACCTTTGCACTCCAGCTTACAGTCGACCCTTAACCCCTTTGAAATGTGGTCGCTGAGAAACTGGGGAGAGAATTAAGCGTGAAGAAAATGGAAAAAGAAAAAAGGAAAAAAAGAAAAAAAGAAAAAGTCGATTGTTACCTAACTCACGTGGTATTTCAATTAAAAGTTGCGATTCGATTAGACGATTAGTAATATTTTTTTAAATTATTTACGAACGAATAGTTTATATATATATATGTGTGTGTGTGTACGTGTGTGTGTGTGTGTGTGTATATGCGTAGATATTATTACTGTCAAGCATTTGTGATAAAATTATTTATTGGTAAGATTTTAACTTTTCGAACATTTATTATTATTTTGTTATTTCTATAATAATATTCGTTTAATTCATTATAAGTCACACGATTATGTCTATATCTCAAATTTAGTAATTTAGTAATTTTGTAATTTTCATATTATTTTATTTTATCGCAAGGAAATTATCTAATCGTTATTTCGTATTTGAAAGTTTTTATGTTTATTACGTTATATAAGGTATACGATAAGTCTTATGTCGTGTATTCTCTTTTTTTTTTCTTTCTTGTAAACACGAAAAGAATAATTTATGAGGGGTAGGTTTTATACGGAGTTAAATAAAATAAACAACTTCGTTAGACCTAATGTTTACATATAAATATCGATCGTAGATTGTCTCGTGGCGATGTGACCTCTATGTTTCCGTATCGTCCTTTTCGTGCGTATAACGCTTTTCTGTTTTGTTCATCAAGGCAGTCACATTCAGATCGTAGTGCGAAGAACATCATGTAAGTCTCACAAATTAATTTTACTTTCATATTCTCTTTTAACATTCTTCATATAATATATCATGTATAATATATCATGCATTATATTCATATAATTCATATAATTTATCGTATCATTCTACTAGTATCATATAGTATATTTCAAGTAACACATAAATAACTAAACATTTCTTTTACATATGTAATATATTTGTATCGAAATTATAAGCAAAATCGAATCTAGTATTAATTCGATAAAAATCGGATATTAGATTTAAAAAAATTATTCTTTTTCCTTTTCTCGATATATTTACGTATATCTGTATCGTATTCGATTATTCGTTTTACACGTTTAATTATTGACCGCTTAATCGACGTCTACATTTTTTTTTTTTTTGATTTCCTTGCTACGTGCTAATTCGATCGAAAGTGATAACAATGTCTCGCCAAAAGGGGTTATTTTAATAATTAATTAATCTGAGGGGCATCCGAGGTAACGGAGAAGAGCGACGTTAGGGATGTTTGCGGACAGTCCATGGGGACCATAGGGGGACCACGCGTCGTACCACGTGGTATCCACAGGATAATTGGAGGTCACTGCGGTTTTAGGGAACTCTCCTCTACTCCTACTTGGAACGTGCGACCGAATGTCGCATCCTCCTCGAGGAATGCCTAAATACAAGATGGAGAATGCATTTCGCCGGAGGAATCCTTTGAATTCGCCGAAACCTTTAATTGATCGATCCGTTTTCATTACATTGTTATTCTCGTTTGAGAATAACTCGATTCTATTAATATTAAACGTGATATTTTAATAAGTTAATAAACGATTAATCGATACATGTATATCGCAAAATACGATCAAAGAACTTCTTCATGGCAGGTAATAATGGCAATTAAAAAAATATATATAGGTATATAAAATACGTCTTATATTTTCCTCAACATTTTGATTATCGATACGATTAAGATAAGCTCATACATAGAATTGACTTTCACGAACGTGATAAATTGTTTGTATATGTAAAAGATATTTTTTTTTTTTTTTTAGTGTATTTCTCGAAGTACTTACTGTTTTTAAATTGTTTCAATAAAATGTTAGTAATTGCGTCGATGACAAAATATGGAAGATTCAAAGTTTTTCCGAAATTCTTTGATACTATTCTAGACTATATCACGTGAAGATCGATAAGTAAATAGATATTCGTATAGCAACGTCATGGAAGCGTTTAATTAGCGGACGAGCTTTGATCGAATTTCAATGGAGGTGCAATTAAATCACCGAGGAAACTCGCCAAGCGTTAACGAGAGTAAAAGAAAATAGAGAAAAAAAGGTACTATTCATTTCCTTGTTCGTGTGTAGCTAAAGCTTGGTAGATACTATCGGTTTAGATTTTTTACAAGTTTTTTTCCTTTTTCTCCCTTTTTTCCTCTTTTTTCTCTTTTTCTTCTTTTTTTCCTTTTATTTTATTAACGAAGGATGAAAGAAATTCGATCTTTCGTAAAACATTTTTCCGTCCATTCTGTCGAATAGTATCACGTTGCTCGTTAGTTTTGATAATATTTTCGAAACAAATTAATTTACTATGCGATTAAGCGAAAAAAAATGGATAATCTATTGATCGTATATCTACAAAATATTGTACATACATATATTATAAATATTAATTATAAAATTAAATGTAATTCGTGGTTTTAGCAACGAAGCAACTAATACTTTTGTAATCATTTTTTTTTTAGAATCTTTTACGTATTATTTCGTGTTCAAACGCGTTTGGTAACACGTGCAGAAGATTTCGAGCAGGCAATTACGCGTTGCGTCGTAGGGGTGAAATGTAGGTTATACGTTCGACGTGTAAATAGAAAAAGGAAAAGGAGAGAGAAGAAAATGCATGTTAGAAAAGGAATGAATGATGGAGTCATGGGTCGTTAGTTCGCTTTTCATTAAGTCCCCAACTTGTTCTTTCGTTTGTCGTCGTCGGCAAAGACAATACACGTGTATATTTTGTTAGTACAAGAAATAATATTTCCAAAACGGATTTCTGTTTAATTTAACCTGGTCGAACGAGAAAACGATGTTTCATACGTAAGTACATATAGTATATATGTATAAATATATATATATATATATATGTATGTACATTATATACATATTACACATACGAGAACGATGAAAATCCAGAAGCGTTGACGCGCTGAATAAACGAATTAATAATTATCTCATGCGAAGTTTCTTTGCCTCTTGGCGATCTCGTTTTCCTCGTTTTCATGGTGTTCGCGAAAAGATTAAAAAAGAAAAAAAAATGAAAGAGAAAACAAGTAAGAAAGAAAGAAAGAAGAACAGAAGAATTGAAGATATACCGTGAAATGGTGGTTTTAATTGAAAAGTTACGCCTGTGAAAAGTTCTCTCGCTCGATATCATATTTACCAGACATTCGCTTCAGTAAGTTCAAAAGAGATAGCATATTGAAGAGAAAAAAAGAACGGAAAAAAATTATATATATATATATATATATATATATATATATATATATAATTTTTATGAAAGTTTAATTATTCCGTATTAGTTTCAATCTTTTTTATTTTAGTAGTATGCATATATCCTGTAAAATTTTCTTTAAGAAACTCTATGATCGTAAAACGAAACTTTCATACACTGTTTTCTTCCTTTTTTATTCAGTATAATGTTTCTTTTTTTTTCTTCTTAATGAGAAGATACATTGAAGGATACGTCTTGTTTTATTCAAAATCATCCGCCATCTTAAAAAAACTTGGTCTTCACATATTCTCTCTCTATTTCTCTTTCTTTTTCTCTCTTACTCTTTCTCTCAGCTTAATAATTTCGTGGCCGATGTTTCGTACTCGGTTTACCGTCTCACCGTCGGTTTCTAGCGCGAGAAAGGGTTGTACGCATTATCACTTTTACCAGCTTATGAATTTATTAGGAAGTTCCAACGGGGGGTAAAAAGGGTGGAGGAGATATACACACACATATACATATATATGTATATATATTTATACACACACCAGTCAGAAAATACAACGGCCAGTCCACGTTCACGAAAATATGGCTGAACTCGACTCAACTCGACTCACTCTAACTCGTTCTATCTTTCTCCCTTGTACCAGCTCACTTCTTTCCTTTCTCCTACCATACGACAGCTTTTTATAAGGGTTAATTTTAATCACATGATTCATACTCTCGCGAGCATAATCTCGCGTCGGTTTTCTGGTCTAATTCCTTTGCAAACTTTTACTCTTGTATTATTCAAAATCTAATTAATTTGAAATTGAAATGTTTCAGATAGGAATATCGTGTTTATATATGTAAATAGATATACTGTATTTTATACTTTTTCTTTTTTTAATACTTTTATTATCAATTTATATATCTACGTAGATGTTTACAAATTATTGTATATAAAATATTAAATGTATCTAATGTTAAACATTTTAATTCATTCTATACGATGAAAAATAGGTTGATATGAGAGGATAGATAACGTTATTACGTAGTTATGTTAAAGATATGTTTCTAGGATTGCGTATTGTTGAATTAAAAAGACAGAGAGAGAGAGAGAGATGAGTCATTGTTTCAGAAAATGTGACAGGTAGTTTCAAAGCTAGCAAAGCGGTGAAGCGTGTAAAACGAGCATCATCCTGAACGTCTGAACGTTAATACGCTAACTTTCCGTCGTAATTAACACTCCTAAGTGATTCAACGAGGCATCCAACATTTCTAAACATAACGTTGCCCTTGTTAAATCGACCTCGTCACCAGATCATATTCATATCTATACAAAATTATTCGTACAACGTTTTACTATTTTAATTAATTATTTCATTAATACGAAAAGTAAATTTAACTGAATTATACTTTGTTAAATTATATATGTATGTTACTCAAAATTAATTTAAATTACGAAACACTTTCATTATACCTGCATCCTTTTCAAAAATAATACTTCCTACGATATAAATCGTATGAAATATAAATAAATAAATAAATAAACAGATATACACAAATAAAAATCGTTTAAAGAAATACTTAAAATGAAAATTGAAAATATTCTATTCCTATCATATTCAAGATTCAATAAAATGAAACAACGAAGAAAAGATCTTACAATATTAATCATATCGAATACAAATATACAAATATACACACACACGCACATACACATACACATACAGAGAGAGAGAGAGAGAGAGATCTACGCAAATATAAATAATTTAACAAAAGTATTAAAATAACTAATTGAAACTATTCTACGCGTATCGATATTCAAGAATTCGATAGAGTGAAAAAAGAAAGAAAAAGATAGAAAACGGTCTCGACGTAGTTTAAGATCAATAAGTAATTCCTATAACGTAAAGGACGATGGACCAGGAAGGTATGGCCAAAGGATTTCCGTTGAAATATTCTCTCGTAGAGGCGGCACGTGTAAATCGAACGGAATCTGAAAAAGGGTGCGCTATCGAGCGATGTGCGCGTGCTCACGCTGCGCTTCAATCGGTCTGCCCACTTTCTGTTTGCTCGCTCAATGAGTATTTCGGTGTAAACGAGATTCGACGGCGTAAGAGGGAGGCAGGACACTAGGAGCGTGGACGTGCGCGCACTCACACTCACATGTACACATATGTACACGTATAAACGTATACAGGAACGTAATGTGTGCCTGTGAATGACAAGAGAGAGAGAGAGAGAGAGAGAGAGAGAGAGAGAGAGAGAGAGAGGGAATAGTGCACCGAGGAAACGCTGTTTAATTTCAACGAACACGCTCGATGCGTCCGGTGCTTTCGTGTTTGACGAACGACCGATGTGTGTTCGCTTTCGTATATACGAAACGTTGTAAAAGGAAATCCTTTTAGGAAGTTCGTGTGCTTTTCTTTTTCTTCTTTTCTCTCTCTCTCTCTCTCTCTCTCTCTCTCTCTCTTGCTTTATTTAATTTTTTTTTTTTTATATTCCCTTGGTCTCTTTCTTTTTCTAATTTTTCTTTTTCGTTCGTTTCATTTTCTTTTGTTCTTATCTTTTCGTTTATTCGTTTTTGTTTCTTTTTTATTCCTAATTCTTTTTTTTTTTTTTTTTTTTTGATGATTACCTTCACGAAAGGATCTTACATCGTTAATCGAGTCTTTTAACTTTTGATCCATAGGAATTATTATCTCTACGTCGCGCGACTGGGACAGATCGTTTAGCAGAAATGTTTTTTTTAGATATGGTAATATAAATTGCTTTGCGAAACGTGTTAGGAATTTTTATATTTGGGAATTATTAATGTGTAAATAGTTTATGTATTTAATATTGACGTATTAAATGCATTTGCTTATATTCATGGATTCACAGGACTTTCTTTTAATGACTGTATATGCATTTATATATCAATATAGAAAATATTTGTTCTTGGGAATTTGTTGAACGTTGAGAGTTAAAAAAGTTCATTGGATAAAAGACATTGCGTTGCTACCATTGTTCGAATTTAATTATTCTTTAGTCGAACGCTAGTAGTATTGAAGAATGTATTAAATCGGGCCGATAAAAGAACATAGAAAATAGATTCTTAGATAAAACGATCTTAGACAAACGATTTTGTCTCTGGAGAAACCTTTTAATAACAATTTCTCTCAAATAGCAACTCGTGCGGACTACGTTCGTTTTGAATAAGGGACGACCACAGATCAGATTGTTTAAATATTCCGAGCAAACTATCTTGAGACGTCTACGACCAATAAGGATCATTCCTTACCTTTACAAACATTTTCTTTTTTTAACTGAAACTCCTCTCTTCGTCTTTCCCTTTCTCTCTTCTAATTTCATTATCGTTTTCGCGAATAGTTTGCGCGAAGTCGTGTAACAGTAGACAGATACATTTTCGATCTCGAATAGTTCACTAAAAACAGTCGAGCTTAATTGGCAACATCGGTCGTCTCTCTAAATTACGATTAGAATTAGGAGTAGCCAGCGCAAATAACGGTACACGAATATCACGCAACAATTATATTGTATTCGAATCGATCAAATTCTTAGAAAAATGTATTGCTATAAATTCTTATATATTTTAATATTTTTTTATTCTATAAAGAATCTATAATGATAAAAAAGAAATTATATTTTTTTCTCATTAATTCGTAAGAGAGTTATTTTACGAAGCTTGTACCATCGGCCATTCTTTTTATCGCAATTTAGAAATGAGTTTAAGACTCAATCGTCTTAGGAAGATTAGAAAGTAATCTTTGTTAAAATCTCTACGTAATCATCATCTCGTACGACATAACCCGTTCTACTTATCGCGAACGCCCAACAATTAAAATGATTTCATTTATCGTGTTTATTTCAATATTATTTTTGAATTTTAATATTTTTAAGATCATTTACTGCAAAATAATTAAGTTTCTTTGCACGAGCGCGCTGACCAACACGTTTCATGTATCTTAGAATTACGTTTATTAAGATAATAATTTTCTTTAAAATAATAATTAAAAATAATAAATCTCACTTCATAGGAGTCGAACGATCATTGATAAAAACGAGTTAATTAATTTCAACAGAGATCATCATTAATCACAAATCTTAATATTTATTCGATATTATATATTTATCATGTATCACTTCTTCTCTTTTCATTATCATATTCTTTCCCGGAAGGAAACATGAACGTTCGAACTTATTAAACATTGACTTTCGTATTAAGATAGATTACGGGTATCAAGAAAGCTATGATTATGATCGCTTATAAAGATCTTGTTGATATCCAAGCTATCGAATAACTCGAGTATTTCTCTCTTTCTCTCACCCTTTCTTTCTCTCTCTCTCTCTCTCTCTCTCTCTATATATATATATATATATATATATATATATATATATATATATCGGGGTAGGTAAATGGAGAAGGATAGGATCTGTATTGTGGCACCGGTTTAATAAATGTCCCTGACGCGTGGTCGGCAAGGGTACAAATCGCTTGGAACCGCAGACACAATGCTTAGTAATGGTGACCGACGGGCTCACGTAACGCCCCCTTGACTCTGCTTCCCGGTTAGCTCTATAAGAGAGAGAGAGTGAGAGCTAGAGAGAAGTAGAGAGAGGTAAAGAGAGAGAGAGAGAGAGAGAGAGTGCTCCATTCGTTATGTTCCTTCGCTATTGCTAACCCAAAGCCCAACGCTTGATCGCACGCGCGCGCGATCAGCACGATTTGATTTCGACGCGAATCGTCGGACAAACGAGCTTAATTAATCCAACCGTTTACTACCTTCCCCGTTTGCCTGTGGCCAGGCCCAACTGACGCGGAGACAATACAAAATATCCTGCCGTTTCAACGTCCACTTCTCTTGACATGATTCGCGTTATATGACGACGTCTTTCATTTCATAAGAGTTTACGATCTTTGATAAAATCGTATTAATTTAAAGAGATTGATGTAAAGAGAAGTCATCATTAATCATAAAAGCTTAATGGTCGTTTGACATTGTACATTTTATTTCAATTTTTCTTCATATAGTAGATTAGAATTTGATGTTATCAATTTTTCATTTTTGTTGTTATTGTTAGAATAGTGTATAGATGGTTAGAGAGAAATATCAGAATTTTTTTTCTTTTTTAATTATTCGTAAAGCTTAAAGAAATATGTGATTGATTAATTTTTATTTTATTTGATTTCAAGTATGAATTAATATGAAGAAAAAGAATTTCTTTTCGGATTGTTAGTTTAGGATATAAAGTATGAATGAATTCGATGCCTTTATTTTAATAATTTTGTTTTAATTTGATTGATTATTATAAATGTAATTACATTAGTATTGTCATTTTGTTACTATAAAACATAGTCAAATAATTACTAATAAAATTGACTGTAGAAATTCATCGAAATGTTGTACTTAACGATTTACAAAATACGTGTTTACGAAATATTTTTCATACGATCTCTATTATGTCGATAATATTAAAATGTATACGTAGATAAAAAAATAGGCAATTTCTTTTTAAAAATGATTTTTATTTCACGTCTCTACGATTTTTCATTCAAAAGATATAGCCATTTGAAGTTCGCCATTCATGATTACCATTAGATACCTACTATGAGTAAAAACAGGTGTGCGTTACGTAGTGAATAGAAAAATCTGTTTACGATGACCAGCTGATCTGCGTGTTCCAGGAATGTACGTAGATCAATGGACTTTTAAAAAATTAAGTAGGTCAGTGTATCAAGGTAACCATCTGTTACTTACATTTAAATATCTTTACCACTAAAAATCATAGAGACATAAAAGAAAGATCATTATAAAGAATAAATTTTTATATAAACTTTTTTTTTCCTTCGATCATCATCGTTAACGATCATTTGACAATTTATTACGAACAATTTGTTATAAATAATTTGAACAAATAATTTCTTTTTTCTCCCTTAATATCTATAAACAGAAACGTAGCTACACTTAGTGAAGATTCTTTGCAAAAAATTTGTTATAAACGATTTCTAGTAAAATAACTTTTCTTTATTAATTTGATTATTAATTAAATCAGTCCATCCAATAGGAGGTGATAGTTAATTACGAGTAAAAGAATGTCAAAGGTGTTTTCGTGACCATAGTAGAGAGTGTGAGCGTTCGACTCGATATCGACGAAATAGTTACGAAACGATTTTGAGTTTCGGAATTTCGGAAGATTCCAGAGGCTCGTGGTTTTGCCATCAGGAACTTCACATATTGTCTATCTTTATTCGTCGGAGTCGGTCTAAGAGATAGAGCTATGTTGGTATATGTATACATATGTACGTGTGTGTTGGAGTCTTCCAGTTCGCCATAACGCCGACGTTCTTGAATAAGTTATTTTCTCAAGGCCCGAGCCGGACTTTGGTCTTTGCAGCATTGATGCAACCGAAGAATCCTCTCACGCATTCCCTTTGAATCTCACGCTTTACCGTCGTGTTTTCTCTCTAGATATATATTCGACTATACAACGTCGAAGATGTACTTTATTAGAGCTAGCTTTGCACGACTAGACTATAAGCAACATCGTAGAAATATATTCGGAAGGATCTCCCTAGACGAGAATGAAATATGTAAGGTGAAATATTGCTACGTACTTACCTATATCATCTGTTCGCTTCTCTTGCTTGCTAACACAACAACAACAACAACAACAACAACAACAACAACAACAACAACAACAACAACTATCGAAACACCATAAAGTTCCTACATATCGTCCTTTCGAAATATCTCCTTTTCTCCAGAGTCCATTTTTAATTCGAAAATAATATTTAATTAAACGAATAAATAGACTGACTACTTGAAATGTATATTTCGGTATCGAGTTATATTTTATATCGAGTTTTATATTCATAAGTCGTATACGCTAATATTATATTATTCAATTCGTATCTCACGTCAGATCACGAGCGAAGTTTGCAAAAATTGTTAGGCTGATGATAATCCACGTAATCATCGATGTGAATAGACAATGCTGTACTTTTTTCTACGACTAGTGACATTAAAGATACTTTAATGTAATTTACAGATAGGAAGGTAGAGAAAATTCTAGAGATACGTGACGGTGGATAGGATATATAGGAGAGGGTAGGGATAGAGGGCAAGGGGTGGAGGGAAAAATTGCGTTGCGAACGAGTAACACGAGTCGTTAGCGGCTAATCCACGGTAAAGGACGAGCGGGGAAATAGGATTGGAGTCAACAGCGACGCCTTTCACCCTCTCCTATCTCTACTCTTCGCATACTTCTCTCACTCATTCACTCATTCATTTGTTCACTCACTCACTCACTCATTCGCTATCCCTTTTTTCCTATTTCTCTCTCTCTCTCTCTCTCTCTCTCTCTCTCTCTCTCTCTGTCTCACGTATACATACAAGTACAAGTTACACAAGGGCCGAGAGTCGCGCGAAACGAGTTGCCGGCTTTTCAGGAAGCCGCGGAACTGCCGGGCCAACGATTAGTAGAGCTCGAATAGAGAGAGAAAGAGAAAGAGAGAGAAGGAAAGAGATAGGACGGTTGTACTGTACAGGCTGGACCACAGAAAAGAGAGAGAGAGAGAGAGAGAGAGAGAGAGAGAGAGAGAGAGAGAGAGAGAGGGAGATATAGAGAGGAACAGTCTCTGTTGATTCAAGTGGGCACGTGATAAAAATGACAATGATGAGTTAATGCAATAACTGTGTACCTTCCGACCCTCGTCGGAATGTCGGTACATACAGGACCACTTCTGTGTTAGTGATTCGAGTTATATACGTATTGCCACGGACGAGTCTTCTGTCTTTGTGTGGGTGAAACTACCAGCTCGTCCATCCGGTCGACGGTTTCCCGATTCGTCGAGCCAGAGCCAGAAACGGAACAGAGGTCGTGTGGCCCATACCCTTTTGCCCCTTTCGTTCTCTCTCTTTCTCTCTCTCTCTCTCTCTCTCCCTTTCTCTCTTTCTCTCTATCCCTCTTTCTCTTCCAACCCCCCCCTTCACAAGTATGGGCCACCAACCGTAGGGGTGCTGGTTCATCGAGCGGAGGTGACGGAGAAACCGTACTCCACGGCCGATGTGGAAACTGTATTCCTGCTATTTAGCACCGGCTCTACCAATTTACTTCGCGCGAGCAATAAACCCAAGCTAAACGGGATTAATGCCTCGCACTAGGTACCACCCACCCCCACCTCTCCCTTCCCCCTTCAATCCCCGTCGCTCCACCACGTCCTTCACCACCACCCCTTCTCTTCTTCCCTATCCTCTCTTCACCCTTTTCGTCCGGCACTCCGAATTCTCTATATCCGTTCTGTCTTTTTCTTCCTTTATTTATCTCACATACTCTACTACTATTACACTATTACTAATGCTGCTACTACTACTGCTGCTACTACTACTAGTATAAGATAAAGTTCGAATCGAGCTAAGAAATATTCGCTAGGGAATGTTAGATTCCTTAGTTAGTTCCTTTATTCGATTCTTCTTGGATTTCTACGTGATTGCTCGCTTCGAGATTTAGGAATAGCTTCACGGTGAATACGATTCGACGATATATCATTGGTTCTGATAAAGAAAGAATATGTCCCTGATGAAACTTATTTTCGAACGTTATAAAGGAAATTTGTGTATTTAGAGTATGTTTAATATTAATTAGTTCGTAGGTATAATCAGCTAAGTGGTTTAAAATTTGGAATGTATTCGTAAAAATCTTTTTACGTGATCTCTTTTAACAGGAAAAATTCGACGAGGTAGATTAATATCGTAGAACTTAATAATTTCTAAATGGAAGAGACATTTCTAAATTCTAAATGGATTTTTAAACGGATTAGACAATTATTGCAGTATATTACGTTAGTCGGGAAAATTTTCGATAGGTTAACGTACAGGCGTACAATTTAATTGGATTATAAAATAAAATTTTATAGGTGAAGATAGTATCGATAGGTACGTATGTTACATTAAATGGTAGTGAAAAAGAAGTGATAAAGAAACGAAGAAAAAAGTTAATTGATCAAATCGATTAAATATGAAATTCTTGTTGCTCAAAGAAATCGTCGATCACTATCTATCGATCACTAAGGATCGTCGATAGTTGATAAAACAAATTTCGCAAAAATTCATACTTTCGTTCTCGTAACTATGGTGATGCAAGAATTAAAAGCATAATCGTGTCGGTACATGAGAAAAAGTAAAACAGGAAGATAAATAGAAAAGAAATGAAATGAAAATGTACCGTTTCTAGTTCGTACTTTCACCGTCTTCTCGTTTTGCCATTTTCGTTAGACTTTCAGCTGACAAACCGAGCAGCTAGTAAAGCAGACAGCTTTCCCGTACTCGCGATTGTTTTTCGAGTTAATTGGCCAACGGGCTTGGTGGTAGACGAACGAACGAGCAGGAGCATACACGCGCCGAGAACCGAGTGAGTTCCGGTGCATAATTAATTCGACGTTGGCTGACCTCATGGAGTACCAACGCAACCATTGCGATTGTTTGCATCCGAGCGCGATAGTCGGTCGACGGTAAACATAAGTGACCTCACCAATTCACATCGTGCACTTACGCGTTTCGGGAACGAGTATGTTAAAGGAATCGTCGTCCCCTTTTCGATGATATTAATTCTTAACATAGTTATATAACTTTAAAGTTACACATTCGTTTAAATATCTTTTCTTTTCTAAAATTAATTCAAATATCAATATTCCCTGAATTAAATGAATAATACAACTCATAAAATAAGCAATGACGAGTTAGGAAATAAAAATGGAAGGTAAAGAGTTTAAGTAAAATCAAGATCCTTATTGATCGATGATATAATATTCTATTGTAAACGTCAAGTGATACAACTTTTGTTTTTGATTACGAACGAGAAGAGAAAGGAATATATCAATTTATAATATTGTTAGAGCAGTGAATGAAGAAAACAAGAAAATTGACGATGAAACGAATTGTGATAGTCGATGACGACGATGATGATGTACCATAAATTAAATTAATTATTAAAAAAAAATATATATATCTACGAGCTATCTCGAAACGTAGCAAATTATTAGTCGATGATAATAGTTCCAACCGCATTAGCAAGACCGAGTCATTAGACGCATTCGGCTTTGCTTTAACGAGCCGCTTTGTACCAACGTAATCTTCTTACGACGTACTCGAAGAGACGATTCTTTGTCCTCTTTTAATCCTTTTCTTTCGACAAAATAATACCTCATCCATTACGGCACTCCGCGTTGTCCGATGGACTGTCGTTCGTCGAACAACGCCGACGTTTTCTAAGTGAACGAGTGCATCCTACGTCACAAAGGGAATATTCATAAAGTTAGTACCTATATCGTCCAGGGGGTAGATACTTCGCGACGTAAAGGGCTACGGAGAAGGGTGGTGCGAGAGGGTGATGAACTTCGACGGAGCCGGTTGAGCCGCTTAGCGGTAGAGACGATACCGTTTCGTCGCTCTTTCACTTCCCTTTCCCTTCCTAACCCCTTCCCTCCCTCCCTCCCTTCTCGTCTCCTTCCTTTCCATTCCTCTCTACTCCTCATCTTTTCCTACCAAACCCCTTTACCAACCCCCCTTCGTACTCTACCCTTCGTACTCACTACTCGGCTTCCTTCGAACCTCGCTTGCAGTCAACTAGTAACAGGCTTTGAAACCTGAAGTGCATAATAATTTATGTCATTGCGTTCGAGAGAAGAGAGAGAGAGAGAGAGAGAGAGAGAGTGTGTTTGTGTGTGTTCGTTCGTGAAAACAAGGCGACGTTAAAGGATTCAGGAAGCCTGTAGAATGGTTACGCGACTTGCAATTTTCTCGAAGATACTTATTCGTTAGAGAAAACAGTTGATTCTAATTAAAATAATTAAAGTTACTCATGATAATAAAAAGAAGTTTGCGTTGTGTTGTATTACTTTCCGTTGAGTTGAGTTGAGTTGAGTTGGGACAGATTTTTGCTTTTTCTTTTTTCTCTTACTGTTTCTTTCGTTCTTTCTCCTTTCTTTTTCTCTTTTCTTTTTCGGACGTTTTCATAAAATTATATAATACGTATAATAACACGGTATGGGAATTATGCGAGATTCTATGAACGCATCTTTAAATTTTATGTTATATCATTGACTCATGCGTGCATTCAGCTTTACGAACGCTGTTATCGTATTTCCTCGTTAGAATGCACACCCCGTGCAATTTATTTCCTAAGAAAATTTCCATACGCTCTCTCATATTCTCCAGTTCCCATATTTTGTGATATAGTAGGTACGTACCTTATTCCATAGGTTCGTTCTTTCATACTTCATGTAACTTCATAGTATAGTATGTATATTATTCTACGAGATAATATATATATATATGTATGTATGTATGTATGTATGTATGTATGGTACACATACACACACAATGTATAGATATATGCAAATATAGAACAAGTTAATTTATCGAGAAAAATATTAAGTTCGATCGTTATCTCATTTTGTGCAAAATCAAAAAAAATAATAAAAATAGAAAGAAAAAGAAAAAAAGTAAGAGAGAGAGAGAGAAATCATTGAAAATCGAGAAGAGAAATATCAAGGCGCGAACGGAGACGGTCTGAGTTTGATTCAAATTTTATCGTAAACTCGTTCCACTAGGAGCCCGTAGGCCTTAGTCTGTTTTACATTTAAAACGCATTACGGCGCCGGCCGCTTCGAATCCCGCGCCGCGATAAAATGAAATTAATGGTTGTGCCCGCCGATTCGAGATATATCGACGAAGTAGAGAGACCTGGCGTCAAGGGATGGCGTTGGGTGGAGGGAGAAATGGGAGGAAGGATAGAGGAGAAAGAGAGAAAGAGAGAGAGAGAGAGAGAGGAACGTGTTCGAGTGTTGCGTTGAGTTTTCTAATGCGTAAGAGAGAGAAAGAAAAAGAGAGAAAGATAAAGAGAAAGAGAGAAAGGATAACATACGTGTAGTACGTGAAACATAAAAGAATCTCAAAGAAAAAGTAACAATAAAAGAAGGTTTTTTCGATTTAAAAGAGAAAGATTCGTATCCTTAGTATATTTCTTTCTTATTTCGATTTTTATCTTTGCATTGCTTTCAAAAGAGTTATAGACTCTTATCTGATAAAACACGAAGAGAAGAAAGATAATGGACTCCTTTTTTTCGTTAAACGATAAAACAGTTTTATCTTTTGACAATAATCTTCTTGATTCTCTTTTAGAGTTGTTTCGAAAAGAATTAAGTTACGCAAAGATTCAATCGTCTCGTATATTTATTTATTAACAATTTTTTTCATATATAAACTTTCGCATGTAATATGTAAATATGTAGTTTTAAATATATATATATATATATATATATAATTATATTTAATATAATATAATATAATAAGAATAAATTAATATAATATAATAAGAATAATTCTAAGGAATTAGAGAAAAGAGAGAATTCTAAAGGAATATATATGTATATATTTATTTATTTATTTATGATTTTTCGTATTAAATTTTTGAAAAAGTTTAAAGTTTTAAGATCGTTCCAATGATTCTAACTGATTGTCTTTAAACAAGATAGATAACGCACACGTATTCGTACGAACAACAGAAAGTTAAATGAGGGATGGAGAAAGAAGAAACGATTGTCGAGGGAACGGAAAAAATGCTGTAAACTTAGGAAGCAGCCATTTCCGTACATTAACTGGCCTGCTTTTTGCTTTGGGAATTATTATAGCCATGTATTCGCGCGCCCTCGTGCCCTCGCGCACGTTTTCAATGTGTATGTGTATGTAAGTCAGGGGTTCTATAGGAATGGGGAATGGAAAATATGAGGAGACACTCTCGGTAATAGATGAGCACTATTAATTACGTAGATTAAACTTTAAGTGGCCGTCGTTAGGGTAGAACCAAAGTCAGCTTCTTTCCTTTATCCTTGGAAAAGGAGGAAAAGAAAAAGAAGAAGAAGAAGAAGAAGAAGATGAAGATGAAAAAGAAGAGGATAAGAAGAAAAAATAGAGGAATAAAAAAGGACTAAGAGACACAAAAAATATAGAAAATTTACTCGAAGTAGGAAGTGTGTGCGTGTGCGTGTAAAATAGGGAGAGAGAGAGAGAGAGAGAGAGAGAATATCGTACCAACGTGACATTTACATGCTCTTAACGGAAACGAAAAAAAAAAGAAAGAATGAAAGAAAGAAAGAAAAAAAAAGGGAAGAGAGAAAGTGCCGAGCGAGAAACGGTTTCCAGTTTTAATTAAGTACTAATGGCAATTGCGCGTTTTAAATAATACGAGTATATCCAAGCGAAAAGGGCGAGGCCCGCCCTACGCACAGGACGAGATCTCAATCCTTTATTTCGTTTTGCTTTTTAAAGCTTTCCTTCCTTCTCTCTGTCTATTTCTATTTCTCTTTCTCTCTCGTTCTGTCTCGTAAAAAAAAGTACAAAGTACATCGTAAAAGCGAACTCGAAAGTGGGAAACAAGGGGGCGAAAGTTTGCAGCGTAATTAATTCCAATCTTTCCTTTCGCTGTTTGTTTTTTTTTTCTTTTCTTTTCTTTTCTTTTCTTTTTTCCTTTCCTCCTCTTCTTCTTCTTTTTTATTCTTTTCTTCTCGCGATTCGAAACGGGCAGGAATGGTTATTAAAACGGCAGTCGATTAATTCGAACTTTTGCCATTTACAACGAGTAACTACACGATCGAGTAGAAAAGAGTTAATCGATGATAAAACAAAACAAAATAATAAAGCGTAGATATTATTCTATCTGAGAAGAGAAAAAGAGAGAAAGAAAGAGAGAGAGAGAGAGAGAAATTTTATATAAGAGAAATATAAAGTATAGAAAGATATAGAGGGCAATAATTGTTTGCCTCTTGTCTTGTTTTCCCAATGAACAGGAAAATAAAGTGACATGGAATCATCGGTTTATTTCCTCTTTCTCTCTCTCTCTCTCTCTCTCTCTCTCTCTCTCTCTTTCTCTCTTTCCTTTTCTTTTCTCTTGTCTCTTTTCTGTGTTCGATAGCGAAGTACTCTTTCAGCGGTGATTCTCAAGGGACTTCCTGTTCTCGTTCATCCAACCTTAATGGGCTCCTTTAAGTCCTCTACCCTTTTTGTTCCGGTCGAACGGTAGCAGGAAGCGAGGCGACTGTTTTATCAGAAATTACTTTTGATCCTGATATCTTTGCGGTGCTTACGGGAAACGGAGAAACGTCGAAAAGAAGGAAAGAAAATCCTTCCGGTGATCGTCCGAAGCATTAAGTCGATTCATTAGCGCTCTTTTCTCTCTCTTTCTCTCTTTCTCTCTTTCTCACTCTTTCTTTTTCTCTTTCTGGATCACGCGATTCCTTAATCGTTATCGTTTAACGGATAGGATTTGCTCATTCCTTCGAATTTCGTCGAAATGTCCTTGAGGACGATCGATAGGATATAAAAGCAATGATCCGATCCAGGATATAACATGCTCATTCATCAAGCTTATCCTGGAGAATCCCGAACGCAGAAACAATCCTTGCAAGGACTAGGAGAAACCTTGATAGGGTTTTCCTTCTCTCTCTCTCTCTCTCTCTCTCTCTCTCTCTCTCTCTCTTTCTGTTTCCCTGTCTTTCTCTGTCTCTCTGTCTCTCTTATCCTGTAATTAAATATCAGGGGCTCATCCGTCAGGATCTAGGATTTCCCAGGTGGACGTAGAGAAGGGTAAGAGGAGGAACGAATGGTGCGTGAAGGTACGAAGGTAGACAGAAAGAGAGAGAGAGAGAGAGAGAGAGAGAGAGAGAGAGAGAGAGAGAGAAAGTAAGTGAAGGGTGGTTGTATTGTCTCTCTTTCTCACTCTATCACCGCCTACGAAGTCAATAATCGATAGCAGCTCCGTACAACCAGGACTGTGAATTGAACTACCTCCAACCACCAACCATTTTCCGATCTTCCACCTTCTCCTTCTCTTTCTACTCCTTCCTCTTTCCCTCCTTCAGTTCCCACCCCATCACAACCATGCCTCGTACGGAACTTTAATAAAATATCTGAAATGCCAACATTGTCTCGGCATCGTATTCGTGCTTGTCGCCAAAGCTCGACGCCAGAGTTTCAACTCCTTTTTTTTTCTTTTTCTTTTTTGTCTTTTTCTTTCTCTCATTCTCTCTCTTTTTCTTTCTCTTTTTCTCTTTATCTATCTGTCTGTCTGTCTGTCTATCTGTCTCTCTCTCTCTCTCTTTTTCTTTCTCTTGTACACAATACCTTTTTTATTGTGCGTGTGTGTGTATATATATATAGATATATATTCATTTTTAATCACAATCGTATATATGATTTCAATTGTCGAGATAAAGAGCATATTTTTTTGGTAGAATTTAAAGGAACTTCGAATGTATGCAAAAAAGGAAGAAGGAGGAAGGAAAGGAGGCAAAAAAATTTCGATGAAAAGATAAAATTAGAAAAGGAAAAAAAGAAAAGAAAATGAAAGATAAGACGGAACAAAAGAGTTTTTCTACGTTTACCGTCCATCTGGGCGAAGTTAAAGGTGAAAGTAAAAGGGGCACCTTCGAAGAAGGAAAAACTCTTTCGAAACTCGAAACGAATCGTAAACGGATCTCGTTAAAGTTGGTTTTCCAGATCCAGACACATTGGCATCGACTTCGTCCACATATACACCGTGCGAACTTTGCCCTTTTCCTACTTACTATCGGGAACATTCTCTCCCTGTCTATGGATGACAGACGAAGGAGGAAGAGAAAATTGGTCGAAAAAGTTGAGAGAATCCCCGTCTTGCGACGAGGAAACGAAGCTTAAACAATACCGAGACTCTCTTTCTTTTTATTCTTTCTTGATCGAGAAGAAAGTTTGTTACTATGATATAGTTCACACTTTTGTTTCAAAACAAACTTTCAACGTCCGATTTGAAAGATTACAGGATCATTGATATTCTTCATTTTATACGAACTTCTTTTCTCCCTTTCTTTTTTTCCGAAATTTTATCCACGTTTCTCGAAAATTTCACGTATTCATGATTTCTTCATTTAATCATAATTTTCAATTCGTTCAGTCATCATTTCGTTGGCATTCTTATTTCGTTACAAATATATTTTATTAATATATTATTTTACATAAAACGTTATTCATATATTTTCTTACGTCGCTGATCTTTTAAACTTATTTACAATCTCGAATGATTGAAGGAAGAAAAGGAGCAACGAACATTGTTTTCTCTCTCTATTTTTTTTTTTTTTTTTCTTTCATTTTATCGAGAATAATTTCTAATCGATGAAAACAAGAATGGACTACATGTATAATTATCCCAAACGATCGATATATAATCGAATAACGGACAAGACGTCGACACTCGTTCGTTATTAATGTAATTATCGACGAGCACGGTTGTTCGTTATTGCGAGGGTTTAGACAAGCTTCTCTCTGTTAGATGGCAATCGATGATGGTGCTTCCTCGATATATTTCGGGGATGATTTTCGAGAGTTCATGCAACATGTCGAGTGTCGTGGGAGGAAAGCTTCTCACGATCTTAGCATGTCGAGTAGCTACGACTTATTATCGTAACGCGCGCGTCGTCGCTCGAGGGGTAACTCGGTCTCGTGAGAACCGAGCTTTAAGGTAGCTTTAAACGTCCTTCGACAGCTTTGGCTTCGAAACCCTTTCCTTCTATAAATTACAATCCGCCTTCGTTCCTCATTATTACGTCCCTCTTTATTTGTTAAACAAAATATGCGCTAAAACATCCAACTTTTGTTATTTAAAAAGGAAGGTTTTCATTTTATTTCTTTTTTTGCTTTAGTTTTTCTCTTTATTTTTATTCTTTCTTTATGCACCCTTTTGAATACTAATAAACTCGATTTCACGAGCGAAGATCGATAGGTCGTATCGTACAATTTACGTATGTGCAACACGGACTTTGCGGTCCTTTACCAGTAATAAATGAGCCCGTTACTACGCGAGCCATTAACGCTCTCGTTTAATTCGCCCGATTACTTTACCGTCATTAGTTATATACATATATGTGTATATATATATATATATATATATATATATATATATATATATATATTAAAGTATATGCATAGAATGTATATAACGAATTGCAAGTCACTTTAAGTAAGTAGACCAGATTCTCAGATAATATTAATTAGGCTGTTTCAGGAAAAGAGATTAGAAGGATAAATATGGTGACATAGCATGTAGTTTTCTCCTTGATCTTGTTTCAACGATTTCTTTGATAATGACATGAAAAATTTTGAAATAATGATATTTCCTATGAGAAACATTTTTTTTTTAATTATTAATAAAAACTAACAATAAGTAACGAACTAAGTAAATGACTTAATTGTCTCGAGAGATAAAGAAGATATAAAATTTAACTATTTCATCGAAGTGATTAATCAAATTCGATAAATTCATTCCGATAATGTACATTTATTTATTTCTTTATATTCAATAATTCGTTCAATCAAGTCTGAAATCATTTATTAGCCTAGTTAACAAGCCTTAAAAAGATTATATTTCTCTAAAGGAAGTTACATAACTTCATTTAGTAAAGTTCTATTAATTTCATTCTTTATAGAAAACGAAAAAAACTATATATATCTATATTTATATATACATATATAATATATTACTCTTGGGTATTCGAACTAGAAAGAAGATAAGAGTCGATAAAAACGTGTGGCCTTCGGGGGGAACACAAAAAGATAAATAAAAAATTAGACACGGAGGTAATTCCCTTTAAAGAAGAATCTTTAAACTTTTAACAAACGATAGATCTATATCGTCGCTTTTCGTTTTCTATTATTTTCCCTTTTTACCACTTTTTTCTCTCTCTTTCTCTCTCTTTCTTTTTTTTCATTCTTTCGTTATTATTTTTACGAGAATTCTTGTCGAAGCTTAGACACGAAGAAAGAAAGAGAGAGAGAGAGAGAGAGAGAGAGAGAAAGAGGCAACGAGATGAAGGGGTGAAAGAATGGTAGAGGGTGAGGAAAATCATCGTTACTCGCACGCGAACTCAACTCGGACAGTTTTTACGAGGTTGTACAACAAGACCAATACGTGTATACCTTTGTACGTGAGAAAGAGAGACAGAAACGTCGACGAGGGTCACGACCGTCGAGATTCTTTCTGGCGCGTGTTGCCTCTCGGAAAAACAACGATGGCGATGCTCAGTCGTTCTGGTGGTATGGTGCTAACCAATGAGAGCAAGAAACTTCCTTGTAACAAGCGAGAACGCCGATGAAGAAGAAGGGTAGCGAAACAATGTCGTTGGACGCGAGTAAAAACGCTACTTTGACGCGCACTTGTCCGTTTCTGTCGCGTACTCATAACTCCCGTTGGAAAACAATGGCGCCGGGGCCTCTTTTATATTTCCTCGTTCATCTCTTTCTTTTGGTTCCTTCATTCGCTCGAGACTTACATACATTCTTACTTATTACTTACTTACTTCCGCATCATTTTCTTTTTCTTCTTCTTCTTCTTCTTCTTTTTCTTCTTCTTTATATTTTTCTTTTTTGTTATTCTCTTTTCCTTTCTTTTCGTTAGCTTCCTTTTATTGGATAGATTTTTATTTTAATCGATTTGCATTATTGTATTTCTTTGTTTGGTGGAGTAATATGTATGTATTTATAGTTTATATATAATATTTCTCTTATGATGATTTGTAGATTTTCAATGTTATTATGCGAGTAATATTTAACTGGATTAGTAATTCTAACGCGAATAGAAAAAGAATGATTGATTCAAATTCTTCTTTGTTGGGTCTATGTTATCGAGAAATTCGATTATGAATATCAGTTGAAATACCGATATCATTATAATTTACATATTAATTTACCTTTCATTGATGGATCTTTATACGATAATGGATAATATACCTCGTTCACGAATAGCTGATAATAGAATAATAGAAAAAGAATTAATAACCAATCAAGATTCAATATGATATTAATCCCTTTTCTAAACGTATAAAGAGCCAAATTTCATTAGAGAACAACAATGTTTCTTATTTTTATAAATCAATCTATCTGACCGTAATAGACTTTGTAATTTTTAAGTAATTGTTCTTTTTCTCTTTTTTGCTAAATATCGTATAAATCGGTAGCTCATTTTGTAAATGACGTACTTGCTAAAAGATTTTCCTTTTTATTCATATCTCCGAACTTGCTTTCCACTATACGTAAAGAAAGAAAAAGAGAGAGAGAGAGAGAGAAAGAGAGAAAGACGAAGAGAGAAAAAGAGATGAAAGAGAGAGACGAAAGAGAGGACGATTTTTGTTGAAGCAGAAAACGCCGTACGCCGGAGTAAATCCCCAACGCTTTCGTTCATTCGTTCGAGAGAAATTTTCGTTGTCGCTTCAGAAACAATCTGGTGGAAAACAATACGCTGCTCTCACCGCGTTCATTGTCGCTATCCTTTTATTTTCTGCTCTTCCTCTTTTCCTCCGTTCTTTCACTTTCGCCGTTTCTCTCTTTCTCTCTCTCTGTCTCTTTCTCTTTCTCTTTCTCTTTCTCTTTCTCTTTCTCTTTCTCTTTCTCTTTCTCTTTCTCTTCTTCGTCCTGTTTCTCTTTTTCTCACTCTTTCTCTCTCTCTCTCATTCTCACTCTTACTTTCATTTTTGTCTCGAGCATTATCTACTTTTATCAAGCGATATAACGTACCCCATACCATGCGAATATCTCTACGAAACATTACCTATCCCTTCGAAATATTTTCAACCAAATCGAATTTTATTATCGCAAAATATAAATGTACAACATAACTCTCGATGAAATAAGTTCGGGGCGAAGTTTGTTGGGGAGGCAATGGTGTAGAGGAATTAATTGAATTTACATGAAAGAGATCAGCAAGAATTTTCAAAGTTTTCGATATTTTTCAATGAAGGTACCAAGATAGAGATAGATAGATAGATAAATAAAAAGAGAGAGAGAGAAAGAGAGAAAGAGAACATAAGGATGAAAACAAGGGAAATACGCATTCGCAAATTGCGAAAGCATTTACGTGAATTCTCTATTCGACTTCCTTTCTCCCTTTCTGTTTTCTCTCTCTCTCTCTTTCTCTCTCCCTCTTTCTCTCTTTTTCTTTAATGGCATCGATGGATGGAAAACGTTAAGCCGACGGGTAAATAACCGAAGGTTTGAAGAAATCCCGCCCGGAGCGAGCCATCCGCTTTTAAATTCTCGAGGTTTTACTGTATCGAGGGTGGATGTTGCCACCTCGAGCGATATATAAGAAACGTAAATCTTTTTCTCGCCTTTACCTTTCCTTTTTATACTTATCTCTGTCTCTCTCTCTCTCTCTCTCTCTCACTCTCTATATCTCTTTCTATCTCTCTCTATCTCTCTCTATTTCTGCTCTCTTCTTTATTTTCCTTCTCATGCATTCTTTTTTCCTTTTCCATACTTCTTTCTTTTTCTATATGTATACGCGTCTGTATACGTGAGCTAAGAGAGAGAAAGAGAGACAGAGAGAGAGAAAGAGAGAGAGTTGTGTTTTGAAAAAGAAAGATATAAAGATAGAAAGAAAGAAAGATAGATAGATAGATAGAAGGAAAGAATAAAAGAGAAAGAGAGATTTCTTTTTCTTCGTTTTGTCTTTCTCATTTTCTTCCACTTTCTCCTTCTAGGCAAGAAGGCCTACGGTTATCTGACTTGCTAATGCACGAAAGATACCCTCCAAAGATTGTGGCTCGAAAGAGAAGAAGAAGAGAAAGATAGAGAAAGAGAGAGTTACATAGAGAAGAAAAGACGTTTGATTATTCTTACTACTATGAAAGCTGCTTTTCTCTGTTCTCTTACCATCTCACATTTCATTTAGCATCCTTTTTGATTTTCTGATATTTCATTTCCGTCATGTAGAAACGTAAATAAGTAGTAGTAATATCCGCCTGTTTCGTTACATTTTACAAATCATTCGACAATTCGTTTAGGTTAAATCGTTCGTAAAACGAAAACACGGTGTATAGTGTATAACGGTGTGTCAAATTGAACTTACCCTTCGTTTTTCAACCTGTCGACGAGTTTTAATTAATTAAAAAAAGAATGGAAAAGAAAAGAAAAAGAAAAAAAGAACAAAAAGGAAGGGACGAAAAAAAGGAACACAAAAAGACAAATAAAAAAACAAGCGTTAAGCGTGTGCTAACGCGAGAAAAAACATTTCGAAACTTTTCACTCGAGATTAACGAACGTAACGAAACGGTTCGGTAACACGGCATTCTTTTTCTTTTTACCGTTTTTATTCATCGTTTTAATTGCTCTTGCAATCCTCTCACATATATGTACATGAATAGTATATACATATGTATGTACAACTCGATATCGAAATGTTACTAACCGTTTACTTCGAATTAGCTATAGAACACGTGCAACTCTGTGAAACGTTCATTCACCTAGTTTTTCCATTTGTTTTCTTTTTGTTAAAAGCAAAAATTAATCGAGTCAGTCATCGTTTAATTTTTAATGCAATTACGATACCAGTATGGTTCTCGATATATATATGCTTGATATTAAACAGAATATTCCTAAAGGGAGAAATTAATCGATACGATCATGTTCGTTAACAATAATATATACCTGGCTATAAAGAGAGCTTAATATATATACTCTATGTTCGAGTATTCTTCTTCGAGTAGATTCCCCTTTGAAAAAAGGAAATAATTCTTATTAAAGTAAAAACTAAATCGTTAAAATTGCACTTTATATTTATCGTAATTTATATTTACTCTTTATATTTTCCAGAAATTATTTTATAAATAATGAATATTTATGTATCATTAAATATATATTATAATATTCTTTGTTCGAGTATTCTTCTTTGGAGAAAACGAAAGGATTCTTATTAGAGTAAAAATTAAATCCTTAAAAGTACACTTTATATTTATCGTAATTTATATTTATTCTTCATATCTCTAAGAAATTATTCCATAGTTAATGAAATTAAACTTATATATCGTTAAATATACAACGAATATTATATGATTTGTTTTTTAACATATATATCGCGAAATTAAAATAAGAATACGATTGTATATTTAATTGAAATAATGAAAGAAGGAAACAGAGAGAGAACAATACGTTTAATATTACATAATATCGATATAATCGATGGATCGAACATTTTATCAATATTTTCTAAATATTTTCCAATGTAAGAATAGCGATTATTCTCTCTCTTTCTCTCTCACTTTCTCTTTTTCTCTTTTACTATTTCGCAGAAAGCTAGGACAAATTAAATATTAGTCACGAAATTCGAAACGATTTATAGGCAAGATAAGAATTCCAAAAATTTGACAATAATTTTGAGATAATCCAACTCATTATTATTTTAGGAAAATCCGGACTTACGACGAGGTTAACGCGCAAAGTATTTATTTTTTGCAATACGCGCAAGTACATACATATGCATATGTATCTATGTAGCTGTCGTCGAGAACTGTTCGTCATTCTACCGTGAGATAATTTCAAGCTCTTCCAATTCGAATGCTATTTCTCGTTCCACGTTAAAATCTTTTTTCTCCTCTTCTCATCATAATTTTCTCTATTCCCAGCACATATCTATCCCGAATGTTTTATTTTGTTCAGATTTTCGTCTCAATAAAAATTTCAATGTTAAAATCACTTTTATCGTAGACGAGAAACAATTAATTTCTTCGTTATCTTTTTCCTTTTTTTTCTCTCTCTCTCTCTTCTCTTTCGAACAACAATGGAGGCGATAGCAATGCGTCGTGCAAAAAACACGTTTTTTATTATATTTCATTTATAAAACGTTAAACTAAAAACGTGGAAGTAAAAAAATACGAATGTCACGAGCACGAAAGGTTTCAAGAAATTTTCAAGACAATTTTTTGATTATTTAATCTTTCATTTGCTTAACGCCATATTTCCTCCCTTCGTGTCCCCAAGGACGTACTGCGTTCGAGGGTGCAAAGGATGCTGGTGTTGATGATACTCCGGGAGATAACCTTTAGGTTCGAAGGACCGAAAAGTTAAGTACATAATTACCACGGAATGACGAAGCATTTGCCTGGTTAGCAGACTCGAAAAATTCGCTGACTGTAACTCCTATTAACCTCATATTTCTTTTTCTTTTCTTTTTTTTTTTTAGAGTCAATCGAGATCACCCATCCAAACGTATTTAAACGTATGAAAAAATATTTCGTTGAGGAAAAATTATTCGAAACGATGTAATATGACGATTTTCATCGCGTGCAAAAATATAAAATATATTTTTAAACGATATTACATAAAATAGAGTTACACGATACATGAGATGTAACGTAACTGTCGACGAGTTCAACCTAGAAAAGTAATCGTGAAGTTGGTGAATTGACTATTAGATCCGAATTAAAATCTAACTGAATTGGGAAATATAGGATCGAGGAGGGGAATGGGGTCGAAGGTTTCGTAGTAATTGACGAAAGAAAAAAAGAGCTAAAAGACAGTTTCTAATCCTCTGCTGTTCAATTCCATCAGCTCTTTCCCCTCTCCATCCCACTCCACCCCCAATTCTCCCTCTTTCGTTTCTCCCACCCCTTCCTACTTCTCGTTCGTTTATCGCCAAGTCGTATACTCTCTCGAGAATAAGCACGTCGATCAAACGTCTAGTTATCGGAGCACTCAGCCTTCCTATATTGTGTATTATTTTCCAAGCTACTTTAACTTTAATAAAGATGAATAAAATAAGATGATGTATTCGAATTGTTTCGCTCACGTATATACTTTAAAACATTTTTAACGAAAAGAAAATAAGTAGGAATGAATTTATTCGTTGTATTGATCCGACGTTTTAAATTTGTTAATGTTTCGATTATTATTATTTTTAATAAAAACGTTTCGTTATTAGAAAGAATAAAATTGATGTAATTAATAGAACGTAAATTATATATATTAATAAATTATATTATATTAATAGAACGTTTGCATCTCTCTCTCTCTCTCTCTCTCTCTTTCTCTTTTTCTTTCTGGATTTAGTTCATATTATATTTCTCTTTTCGGTTTATCGATTATAGAAGCTTTGAAACGTTTTCGTATATGCGATTAGTAGAAAGAGATAGAGAGATAGAGGAGAAGAGCAAAGATAAACCGTCATGATGGGTTCCACTAATCAACGTTAATTAACAATCGCTTCACTCTAACCGAAGGGACGATGGTTTATTTACGAATGAGCGAACACACAGATTCTAAATGTGGCCCATGATTCGGCGATAATTAGTTTCGATTGTTTCCTTCGAGTCAATCAGTATCAAGTAAACATAGCACGTTTCTACAGTCGATATTCGAAATAGCTAGACTTAACAAAACGTCTTACTAAGATAGATTTTATTTCATCCGCGAATTATAGAATAATATCAGAAAGTATATAACTTCTTTTATAAGACAAAATCATCAAATTTCCTTTCTAATATTTTCGAGCACGTTTTTCGTGCAACGCGATAAAGATTATCATTCAAAATTCAAAGTTACAAGATCGAAATTATTGGCATATCTATCGATATTGTATAACCAACGTAAGTACATTATCACACTCTATCCATAATTTAAATCCATAAAGAGAAACGATGTGTTTGTAATTGGAAAAAGAAGAAAGAGAGAAAAAGAAAAGATTGGATTATTGTAGAATTCTCGTGAGACGATAATAAAAAGAACGTACTCCCATCCGAGCTTTCTTGAAATTTGAAGCGTTTTGATATTTCAATATACTACCATACCTTGTTATTACCACTACCACTATTATTATTACTAAGACTACAACAACCACTACTAAAGGGTGATGATAAATGGCGTATAAAATGATACTTGCACGTTCATACACAGTTTCTTTTCTAATGCATTTTATAACAGGACTCTGTGCTCTTTTCATCCGTTCATGAATACGAAAGAGAAGAAGAGAAAGAGAGAGAGAGAGAGAGAAAAAGATAGATAAAGATAGATAGAGAGAGAGAGAGAGAGAGAGAGAGAGAGCGAGACAAGAGATAGGAAGGGTTAGTTTCCTCTCCTCCAAGCTCGTCGTGTTCTCTCCTTCTCTAATTCGCTCTTTCGCCGAGCGGACAGTACAGAGACCGAAGTTCAATTAAGCTCTTACCCATTAAAAATTTACAACTTGGAATCTCATAATACGCAGATGAGCTTGCCACCAGACTGCTACTTTATGCGGTAGCTCGAAAAAGGGGTTGGGAAAACGGATGATAGAACATAAGAGAGAGAAGGAGTGAGAGAGAGAACGAGAGAGAATGATATAGACAGAGAGATATATAGATAGAGAGAAAGAGAGAATCGTAATCGTACACTCGATGATACCGGTACACATAGACACATAGATGTAGAGATAGATATAGAGAGATAGAATATGAGCTTGTAACGTTGCAGTAGCTCACACATGTGTTTCAATGTAACGAGGATCCAAAATTACGCGTTGTCAAGGGTCCTTTGATGTGATTTCAACCTTTGTACTATGCTAAGAACGAAATCCTGATATATACGTGCCAGTTCTGTGTGTCTATATATATATATATATATATATATATATATATATATATATATATATATATATATATATCGAATATATATATATGTATGTATGTATGTGTTATTTAGTACGGTTTGTACGTGCGCATCAATCGTGTTTCCGCAAATGAGCGTGCGGAATTAGAACGTACGTTTAGGCTAATTTATATAGGAGAAAATTGCTTTCAGAGAAACGTTTCGAGATAATGATTTCTATTGGTTAGATTCATGAATCTTGATTCGCTTTATTTCAATAGATATTCTTTACTTACAATAATATAGCACTTGTGAATAAATCAAATAACTATGACAAGATTGTACAACTATAGATTATAATTGTGTGATTATCGTATTTATTAATGGGACAAGAATGAAACGTAATTCTTTGTTCATCGAGGATATATTTCTATGCGAGAATTTTATTTCCTTCTTTACGATGTTTAGAATTTCAAAATAAAAAGAGAAAGGAAGAAAAGAAAAATAGAAGAGAGAAAGAAAGAAAAAGGAAATGCAATCCTTTTTTCTCTTTCATTTTCTTTCTTTTTTTTCTTTTTTTTTTTCTCGTACATTAACATTTTTCTTCTTATCCTCGCGGCTTATTTTATTTCTCGCTGGTGTTATTTTCGATTGGAAAATGTTTCTCGGTTTGTTAGTTGCTTTTTCATTTTTCGTTTTTTCTCGACGATGCGACAAACTCTCCCTCTCGTGAGTTGAGAGAAAAGGGAGACGGTGAATCCGGAATGTTGTTCGGTTAGAAAGAAAAAGTAGATGAGGAGAGAGAGAGAGAGAGAGAGAGAGAGAGAGAGAGAAAGAGAAGAGAGAGAAGGGACAAAATAGTAGGTCTCTCTAAAAAAGAGATTTAATTACTCGACTCCGAACGCTTCGAAGTAACGCAGGCAAATCCAACGTTCGCTTTTTTAGAAATTACATTAATAGGTTCTACGTGTTTACTAATGCTCGTACTTTAACGTTCGTTAACGTAGCATTTCCTCGCGATGTAATTCGTTTGCTTGGATATCAACGGTATGGTGTTTACTACAGGGATTATCAAACATCGACGTGGGTTTCATCGTTGATTTAGATTCTATAATAATTTTGTAGACTTCATACTCGTCGGATTTTACTGATGCTCGCTCGTTCCGTAAAGTTAAATATTTTCTTATTAATTAATTACATTTATTAATAAATCGTATCACTAATAGATATAATCATTATTTCCGGATTGTTGTTTTTTATTTTTTGTTCTTCTTTTTTCCTTTTCTTTCTTTTTTTCTTCAGTATCTCATCGTTCAACGATCATGTAATATATCTTCGTAATTTATGAATTAACAATATGTTAAGTTTTAATGACTCATTTGTATATTGAAAATGTATTTATACCATAATAGATATTTTGTAAAATAATACTATGACCTTAGAACAAAGTCATCTTATTTTTTCTTTAAAACGTATACATACATATGCATATATACGACACACACGTGTTTATGTGACCGGACGCGATGTGTTTACGTTATGTCTACGCATTGTAGCTTTCTTTCACTCTCTCTCTCTCTCTCTCTCTCTCTTCCTCCCTCTTTTTTCTCTTTGCTTTTAAATATTATAACTAACGTTTCAAGGATGAGTAGTACGCTTTGTATACAATAACAACAATCGACTAAGAGGAGAGCTCTCAGTCAGTCTTATTTCAACGGAGCTCCCGTCAAGATGTAAATTTTATTACATCTCCAAAGTATTAGAAACGAAAGGTATAGTAAATCAAATATAATATCTACTTTCGAATTTTAATCACGATAGTTATCTCTCGTATTAATTTCTGTTTTTAAAATATTAACTAACTTTTCAAGGATAATTTGTAATATGCTTTGTATACAATGAAATTAATCGACGAAGAGGAAAGCGTAAGAGTTCTTAATCAGCGTAAAATTCGTTTAATTACAGCTTCCGTAAAGATCTAAATTTTATTTCGTACATTTCCAAAGGATTAGAAACCAAATATAATATCTATGAATCAATTTTTAATTCCGATAGTTATCTGTCGTATTAATCTCTATTTAAAAAATTTTATAACTAACGCTTCAAGGATAAAGCGTAGTACGCTTTCTATACAATAAAAAGAATCGAGCAAAAGAAAAACGTAAGAGTTCTTAATTAGTCTCGTTTAATTACGACTTTCGTAAAGATCTAAATTTTATTTCGTACATCTGCAAAGAATTAAAAACGAGATATAATAATTATTTTCGTATTCTAATCACGATAGCTATTTTTTTTTATTAATCTCTTTTAAAATACTACAACTAAGACTTCAATGATAAGACTTCAAGTACGCTTTATGTACAACGAAAACAATGTACGAAGAGGAGAGCGTGAGAGTTCTTAATTAGTCTCGTTTAATTACAGCTTTCGTAAAGATCTAAATTTTATTTCGTACATCTTCAAAGAATTAAAAGCGAAATATAATAATTATTTCCGACTTCTAATCACGATAGCTATTTTTTTTTTTATTAATTTCTTTTAAAATACTACAAATAAGGCTTCAAGGATAACGCGTAGTATGCTTTGTATACAACGAAATCGATCGACGAAGAAAAAAGCGTGAGAGTTCTTAATCAATCTCGTTTAATTACAACTTTCGTAGAGATCTAAATTTTATTTCGTACATCTTCAAGGAATTAAAAACGAAATATAATAATTATTTAGTATTTTAATCACGATAGCTATTTTTTTTTTATTAATTTCTCTTAAAATACTACAAATAAGGCTTCAAGGATAACGCATAGTACGCTTTACATATAACGAAAACAATGGACGAAGAGAAAAGCGTGAGAGTTCTTAATTAGTCTCGTTTAATTATTGCTCTCGTAAAGATCTAAATTTTATTTAGTAATACATTACGTTATATTAAAATACATCTTTGAAGGATTAGAAACGAAATATAATATCTACGAATCAATCTCTTATTCCGATAGTTATCTCTCGCATTAATCTCTGTTTTCAAAATATTACGGCTAACGCTTCAAGGATAACGCATAGGACGCTTTGTATACAACGAAAACAATCGAGTAAGAGAAGAGCTCTTAGTCAGTCTTATTTCAACAGTGCTCCCGTAAAGATTTAAATTTTACTTCGTACATCTCCAAAGGATTAGAAACGAAAGGTACAGTAAACGAAATATAATATCTACTTTCGAATTTTAATCGCGGCAGCTACTTTTTTTATTAATCTCTTGTAAAATACTACAAATAAGGTTTCAAGGATAAGGCGTAGTACACTTTCTATACAATAAAAAGAATCGAGCAAAAGAAAAACGTAAGAGTTCTTAATTAGTCTCGTTTAATTACGACTTTCGTAAAGATCTAAATTTTATTTCGTACATGTGCAAAGAATTAAAAACAAGATATAATAATTATTTTCGTATTCTAATCACGACAGCTATTTTTTTTTATTAATCTCTTTTAAAATACTACAACTAAGGCTTCAAGGATAAAACTAGGTACGCTTTGTATACAACGAAAACAATGGACGAAGAGGAAAGCGTGAGAGTTTTTAATCAACTTCGTTTAATTACGTTATTTATAATTACGTTATTAGATATAGCGAACGAAATATAATATCTACGAATCAATCTCTAATTCCGATAGTTATCTTTTGTATTAATCTCTGTTTTGAAAATATTACAACTAACGCTTCAAGGATAACTCGTAGCACGCTTTGTTTACAAGAAAAACAATCGATTCAGAGAAAAACATGAGAGTCTTCAATCTCTCGCATTTAATTACAACTCTCGTTTAAGATCTAAATTTTACTTAGAATATCTTCGAAATATAATATCTATATACTTTCGAATTCCAATCACTATAACTATCTCTTCTAAATTATAACAAATGCGAATTAAATACTTGTATTACTTTTGTATTATATTTTACTATTTCGTTAGATTGTATTCGAAGTTAATGAAAACTTTGTAGAGTTCGAATGACGGACATAATCGAGGATACGGATTCCGAGAAATCCGTAAGGTTGGACACGTGATATGTAAGTCGTGTTGGACTAATCATTTGTTTAGGATAACGTTGTTGTCTATGGGACATAAGACCGACCTACCCTCTCTCTTCCTTTGGCTTAACGATACCTGAGAGAAGGCAAGCACAGTAAACGCGTAGATACTTTTCTGTGTGAGACTACGTTATTACAGTTTTGTTAGATATATATATATATATATATATATATATATATATATATATATATACTTATGTGTTAACATAGATAAATACACACACACATAGAATATCATGATAAGAGTAGAGACTCTCAAGTAACAGTCGTAAAAGACCAGCACGCAACTCGGACTTCTGTCCTTCACATAAAGAACGCCCTGCTCGAGGAGATCGCTACAAGTTAAGGGTGTTAAAGGGTGTCTCGTTCGGTAAAGGTGGTGTTCAGTGTACCCTTAGGTGTTGTTCACTGGGTGGTGGTAACCCTTTTGGAGTAATAATCGTGAACGATACCCCTGAGAGATGTCAGAAACGAAAGTCTGTATTAGAACGAATGGTAATAATGTTAGAGCTAGAGGTGCATACTAACAATGTTTATAACCAGGAACCATAACTTATTATCCTATCTCTCGATGGACTCCTTTTTTCTTGTATTCGTTGTTATTTTATTCAGAACTTTCGGAAAAGTGAATTTTTTTTATCATCCCTAAGGATTTTCACTTTTTTTCTTTTCTTTCCTTTTTTGATACAGTATAGGAAAGGTTTACGATGAGATTCTTCGTTTTGTTTTAAAATATTAATTTATTAAATACGTATTGTGTTTGTATGTATGTATATATGCGTGAGAAAGAGATTATTTCTATGTTCGACTGAGAGTTTGGATTTATCGTAAATCATTCTTGAAATATCTTTAAGTGAAACTCTTTTAATACGTTAACTATATTTCATTTTGCAGACTCTATGTAAAAAAGTTTTTCTATTTAAAATAATACTTTGATGACATTTATAAAAGATTCTTAAATATTTATTCGTAATCTTATTATTTGTTCGAGTTAGTTTTGAATGTTGTTAAATTTTTGGACGTTTAATCTATTTGATTTAATATTATTAATAACTATAATGAAAATATATTTCGAAATTCTTTTCTTGATAGAAACTGTTAAATTCTTATAATTTTAAGATGAAAGAAACGAATATATGACTTTTAGTATTTGTTTATTAGTTTTTAATTTTTTGCGAATATAAATATAAATAATGTAGTTATAGTTAAAATAATAATAAAATAATTTTGTATGGATACTTTAGACAAACTATATAAAAGACAATAAACATGATCAACTATGATTCAATACACTTTATACTCAGGTATCGTGGCAACGTAATATGTAGAAATCCTAATTTCATAAGACATTCATAAAATTATCCTTATATCATTAACGAATTATATATCTCATGATCAAGAATTAACATTGAGTTTTGAACTTAACATTCATTTTCTTCAGGCTGATATCAAACGAAAAATTGTATCATTTGTGATCATTGTCAAATCAAAAAGATTTTCATTGTGATGATCGTTGTAATCTAACTATACTTTTATAATCGGAAACGACCATAAATATGAATAATATTGGAGAAATGAGAAAGGTATAACGGTTTATATCCGATAAAATTATTCATGACGGCTTTACGAATTCTCTCGCGTTAAATTGATTTGCTACATGATCCTTCTTCATCTGCGAATCCGACAGACTATATTACAAACTACGGACGGAAATATATTACTTAGGTAAAGTTCAACGAACCTTACGTATGTATAATACAAAATTGATATGATTATTCTAGATTTAGTTTGACAGTTAATAGTAAATTAGTTAGATCATGTATAAAAATTCTATATATATAGAAATAATAATCAGTTAGTAGTTAGGTTATATAAAATTTCTATTAATACGAATTATTATTACATTTACATGGTATAGATCGGAATATACATTGTCTTTGAATAAAATAAAATAAAATAAAATAAAATTCTTTGGAGATTCGATATCTAAAAATTTGACTTCGTAAGCGAACTGTTCCTTTTATTTTGCGGATGACTGGGATAATAAGAAAGAGAAAGAGAAAGAGAGAAGAGATGTGCGAGAAGAAGGGTGCGTTCCATCGCGGCTCGAAAACCGTAAGGATGGACGGAATTTAGATTGCTTATTAAACGACGAATAAATAACGGCAGCTGCATTGTCTTTTTTGAAAGTTAACTCATGATTTTATATAGTTTCATAGGTTTCAAATGGTTAGTTTGGTGTTCATGACTTTTTTTTATATACATTATTTCTCTCTCTCTCTCTCTCTCTTTCTTTTTCTCTTTGTTGTTTTTTAAGAAACTTTTTTGTCTTTTTTTTTCTATAGATATTACTCATTGTTTTCGGTGATAATTAAAATGGTCGTTTGGAAATGTTAGTATTATTCGTTACATTGCAATGTGTAAGTGAATAACTCGTTCTAGCGACAAACATGGTGCTCGAATAATCGATAATAATGACTGTCTATAATAAATAACAATCACGATGGTAATAATAACGGAACGAGGGGAATATCGAGACAGAGTAATTGTCCGAAATATAATTTTATAGTCGTTTCTCGTCAAATCACAAAGGAATTCTATAACGTTCGTTGGAATTGTCGTTATTTTTCTTGAAATATTTGTTAGCAATTGCAAATAGAAATTTGGAACTTTTGAAATAATAATATCCAATGTAATGATCGTTTCATACGTAAATATTTTTCCTCATTTTTCATTATTCATTCTATTCCCTCCATTATTGAAATTTTAAATAATAGATTTATTCATTCTATATACGATTTGATGCTATTCGTTTTATCAAATTGCAAGTAGCTTTATAGTAGCATGTTTTACATCGAACCTGGAACTACATCGTCAGACTTTGTTCGATGATAAGAGCACAAGCTACCAAGTCCAGTTTTCTCGGTTAAACGCGTCCATGAAAAATAATTTCAAGCATACGGCTAAACTGCGCTTTAATTTGAAAAGCTCAGACGAGACTCTCGTTTCGCTCTTTCTTCCTCCCTCTCTCTCTCTCTCTCTCTCTCTCCTCTCCTCTTTTTCTCTCTCTCTTTCTCTCTCTCTCTCTCTCTCTCTCTCTCTCTCTCTCTCTCTCTCTCTCTCTCTCTCTCTCTCTCTCTCTCTGGCTGCACACTTTCTCGTTACAAAGAAACCGAAACGGGCTTTGTTACTTCGCGTCCGTACTAACACCAGTCGACGACGATAGAGAAAAAGAGATAGAGAAAAAGAGAGAGAGAGATAGAGAGATAGATAGAAAGAGAGGGAGAGAGAGAGAGAGAGAGAGAGAGAGAATGAGGAGTGAAGCAGCTCGTAATGCCGCGAGGCCGTCCCTCTCGACGTTGTCTGCTAATCCTGAAGAGTAACTTTGTGCGCACCATGGTGGAAGGCGTTAGGAGTATATATGAGAAAAAGAGAAAGAGAAAGAGAAATAGAAATACTACTACTAGGTACTCTCGGAGAATTTTGTAATTTTAATTAAATATTCGTACGCGTAGATAGTGTAACTAATTTTCGAAAATCCTTCAAATTTTGCTATTATTATCTTTACAGTGTTCTTCGTATGGTAGATTAAAAAGATAATCCATTAGTCGCGTTTACAATATTATCGAGTCGGAGTGTAAGATCGATAATAAACGTGAATTTATTCGATCGGAAATAAATTGTTAGAAACGAGGACAGGAAGTTATTACTTAGAGTAAAGAAATAAAAAGGAAGGAATAATAGAACGTTATTTTCGTAAATAATAAAGAAAGCGATGATTCATTTAATTACGAATTATCTTATCTTAAATCCTATACGATTTCAAAGATCAATTGTTTATTCATTATTAGTATTATCATCGTTATCATTATCGTCATCGTAATTATTATAAACGTTAGATTATACGAGTCATCAGTCCATTCATTATCTTCAACGATCGCTAGACTTTTCTTACTGTCTCGTACAAGTATAATAAACTAACAAACGTAGAAATTACGTAGAGACTGGTCGATTTTAATCGTTGAATAAAATTCATAGAAAACACGTTACTCAACTTTGGTAGAACAGATGTAGCGACTAGATTGATAGTATACTTAGACAGAGATGATAGTCTATGTATCGGATATATCTATATCGACATGCTCTGTATCATTAAATCTTATTAAATAGTCGTGCAAGATCCCTTGGCAGAAGTGTAGGCATCGATTCCGTGCGATTCACTTTAATCGGTGCAGCTGCGCTTCATTATTCACGAACAGATATCCGTTCTTCCGAATAATTCACGAAAGCGCTCGTGAGAATTCAAATCGCGATGGGGAATCCATTAGGGCCGCTCTAAAATTCCGATTCGATCGTCTGGTAAATTTATGTGATCTTATTTGGGGTTCTACGCTGTGACATCGGAATACGAAGTATTCGCATTGTCACCGACGAATTTTATAACCGGCCTCTCATTCTCCCCCGTATATTCTCGTACGTTGACCTAAAATTTGATATCAGGAATCGATATCGGTAAAGGAAATCGGATAATCGTGAAGATATCCGTGTAATACGTGTTATTATACCATTTTATCGTTCAGAAAAATTTTTCATACATATATTTATTATCGATTGATCGTACTATAACGTATGTATCCGATGGGTATAGGTCTTATAATAATAATTTCATTTAAACGAGTTATCGTCGATTAGTTTCTTTTTCTCTTTGAAAAGAAAAAAGAAAAAAGAAAAGAAAAAGAAAGAGAATTTGTCGAACATTTATTAATCATGATAATAATTTCATCGAGCAGAGGTAACGATCGATCCGAGTGCCACGACACGTCTCTTTTCTATTAAACGAAATTAGTCGGATATTCGTCGTTGATATATCAATATAACGAATTATAGATTAGAATCGATACATCGAAAAGTTATTATCGAGCCATCGTCATTATAGCGTCTACGTAATTATGATTATTAAGTAATAAATCCTGAGGTCTCTCTTATCGGCGTAGGAAAAAAGACAAATTTCGATAGATTAGAAAATCCTTTTGGTATATCAACATTTTTTAGATCTTTTCTTTTGTTTTTGCGCTGCGGAAGGGTTAAAAGTTTAAAATCGGGAGATCGAGGAGAACAGCGAGACGGCGGAAAAAGGCCGGTGGTTTTTCCGCTGCGTAAAGTTCCGCCGGATAAACGTGCTGTTAACCAGCGCGATGACGAAGGTGGCGGTGGTGTACGATAGACAGAGAAAGAGAAAGAGAAAGAGAAAGAATGAGCGAAAGAGAGAGAGAGAGAGGGAGGGAGAGAGGGAGAGAGAGAAAGAGAGAGAAAGAGATAGAGAGATCTGCCAGCTGTCGCTCGTCGTCTCCGGATGCCTTTGTGCGAAATAATTGAGACATGAAATACCTACGCGTGGTGCACGGGTTTTGACGTAAGTATTCTATTGTTTTCACGACGTCCCTTAGAGTAGAAAAGGCTAGAGGAAACGGTAGGATACTCTACAGCGAGGAAGAGAAAGAGGAAGAGTTAGGATAAAGGCTTGAAGCCTTGGACGAGGGAAGCCTCTGCTATGAATCTTGTTCTCTCGTCTGGCCTGGAGCTTTTAAAAACGCTCGAAAATGTAATTACTCTTGAAAAACTCCCATCCTATTCCGATAGCCGATTTAATTACGTGTAATAATTAATTAGACAAGTATGTCGATTCTCTTTCATATTTTTTATCGATATTATCGACCTTTTTTTATACGTTTCTTTTAATATCATGATTTTTATCACGATAATAATAGTAATAAAATTCATAGGGTGATTGATTACAAATTAGCTGGCTGGGGAGGGAAGAGAGGATAGTAGGTGGAGAGGGAATTTCTTTATTTTTTTTTTGTTTGTTTTTGTTCAGAAGGGTGCATTTCTCGTTTCTTCTTCTTTTTTTTTCTTTTTTCGGAGTATTTTAATACATTACGACGTAGCCTTTTCTTGAAAATTTTTTTTTGTCCACGTGTACGCCGCCCTATGAGACGATCGAGATATGAAATGCAGGCAGCAAGGTGGGCGGTTTTAGGCGTAAGCATTCTATTGTTTTCACTGTAGCCTTTAGGAAGCCGTGAAAAAGAGGTAGAAAAAATTCGAGGAGGAGATGAGTTCAGAGACTCATAGCCGAACAGAGAGAGAGACTCGACGAATGCACTGAGGCACGAAAAGAGACCTTCCTAGTTGTACCTTGTAATCGAGATGACAAACTCTCCACTATTTCGTATTCAACATTTTCTTATTTAATATCGAATTAATTGATCGAGGTAATCGTGATCATTTTAATTAAATTCTACGAATATATTTCGTTCGCCCAAGAAAAAAAGAAAAAGAAAAAGAATGAAGAACTCGCTTAATCCCTTTAAAATTCAATTCTAATCTAAAATTCAAATCTAATCTAATTTCATTTCCAAGCTAATAATATATCTTATCTTTCATATACATATATATATATTTTTTTCTTTTTTTTTTTCTCGTAGACTTAAGCTACAATAGATTCGATCGAGACGTGCGATAATCGCGAATGTAGCGTGAAAATTATTGGAAACATTCTGGGTACATTGACGCCGTCGGATAACCGGGTTGATATTACGACGTGACGCTGCTAGAAACACGAAACTCGATGCTAAAACCGTTCGATACTCGATACTCGTCGTCTGGTAACCGCGTAGCACGTTACTATCGTGCTAAAATCGGAGAGACGAGGCTTCATTTCCAATGGCAGATGCATCGGTATCGAACGAAAACGTATCGTACACATACACGTGAAAAATATTGAAACCCGAAGCTTTCCAAGAGAAATTTCAGAATCCTTAGAAAAGTAACATTTAAAAAGAAAACGTTTAAAAAGAAAAGGACGTACGGAACGATGTGCGAGATAATAAAATGATTTTGTTTCTTTCCAATTACTACTGTTATAGTCAATTCTTTGTTGACGTACCAATAAACAGGATTCGTTATTAGATTTTTCATTAATTTTTACTTTCGATTACGGACTTATTCATATTAAATAATCAAGAATAAAAAACGAAAGAGTCTTCAAAAGAAAAGAAACAAAAGGGCGAGAAATTAATCTCTGAGAGCTTCATACAAATTTCAAATGAAGATCCAACACGTAATGCAAACTACGAGAATATCGTTTCGAAAATGTTCGAACGAGACGAATTCCTTTTGGCAAGAACTCGTTTATTCAACGAAAACGTAGTTTTACGCCTTCCTCATTGGCTCGTTTCTATATCCTATTTTCCGTAGGAAATGGAAGGTAGACGCGTCGAATTATACAAGTGGATAGCATTAATTCCGCGGTTTTCACAGTTTACTGGTCGCATAATTCAAGCTTGAAACGAGCACGTACGATGTTACCAAATGCATATCGCGTCTGAAGTAACCACGTGTAGGTACACCAAGTTCGTATATGTTCATTATGTATATACACTATGAGAGAGAAATATCCTCTCTCTCTTTCTCTCTCTCTCTCTCTTTCTTTTTCTCTTTTCTTATGTCGTTTTAACGCTCTAGGCAAATTCATTTTGAGAACTCGTTGCTCCATATACGTGATTACAATTATTGTCGGGAGATTAGGATCTGGTCTATATAGATGCTGTAAAACTTCTACATTGAAGAAGGTTAGTAATAAAGATATATATATATATATATATATATATATATATATATATATATACATATATATAGAAAGAGAGAGAGAGAGAGAAAGCAAGGATATTGCGAACATGATACGTATAAGAAAGAGAGAGAGAGAAACACAAGTACGATGACTATGTCGCGTGCATTGCCAGGCAATAGGGTTGCAACATAAACGCCTTGTTTAGGGAGTTCTACATATAGGGAAGTAGCAAAGAGAGAAACAGAGACAGAGAAAGAGAAAGAGAGAGAGAGAGAAATGAAAGGGATGGGCTAGAGTTTCTCGTGTTTACCAGTAGAGCTCGTCGTCGTACTTTACTTGCCTCTTATGGGCCTCTACCCTACAATGTCAGCCTAACAACGTCTTAGAAGCGAAACTCTTTCGTGCTATGCTTTCTTCCTTTTGTTGACGGCACCGTTAATCACCGATGTGGCTGTTCTTCAACATTCAAAAGCATTGCCTCCTCTTTCACGCATGCAATGCGTATCGTTTCCTTACTATTATTCTTTCTCTTCTTCTTCTTTTTCTTCTTCTTTTTCTTTTTCTTATTATTCATTTGAATATTCCTGCAATGCTTTTTTCGTTTCCTACAAGAACTTAAAATTTGCATAATCGTTTTTATGCGAGATATTTCTTTTCTTTCCTATATATATATATATATATATATATATATATATATATATTTATCTTTATCTTATAAGACAGTAACACGACACAAAAGTAACATGTATTACTTTTAATAAAAATTAAAAAAATAAGCAATCAATTTCATTTTCTTTTATTGACCCTTATGAAAAATCTCTCGAATGAAACAAGCGAAACTAATCAATGTAGGATATTTTTATTCATTCGGATTCAAGTTCATTCACTCGAGAATTAATTCTTTACTATCGTGAAACATGAAATCTTCTTGTTCTTTTTGCGAGTTGAAACGTCGAAAGGGATCCAAATGAAATAGAGAGAAATAGAGAGAGAGAGAGAGAAAGAGAAAGAGAAAGAGAAACAGAGAAACAGAGAAAGAGAAAGAGAAACAGAAACAGAGAGAGAGAGCGAAAGAAACAGAGAGAGAGAGAGAGAGAAATCGAGAGAGAGAGAGAGAGTGAGCATGAGGGAGAGGGAGAAACAGGATGGTGGCGAGCAGGTGCATAAAGCAGTTCATATTTACGTGTATGGCGAGGTCGCGTGCCTCGTGGCATAATGCCAGATGGCATAGCTGTACATTCAACCCTACCGAGTCTGCTTCTTAGGTGCAAACCCCTTATACTACGAACAGGATAGAGAGATAGACAGAAGAGAAAATATCGAGGCGAGTACGTGTATCGTATATCTTTGATAAACGTCCATATCTCCACCCCTAAACGTTATCTTCTGAACACCTAATCTTCTCTTTTCGTGAGATTCAGGATATTATATATATATATATATATATATATATATATATATATATATAAAACTCAGTTATATATAACTCTTAGGTTATTATATATAACTCATGTTTTAACAAACACCGATTGATTTATTTATATTTATATTCACTTTCATTGTCTCTATTCAGTTTAGGATCTCTTGCAAAATGAATTTTTTTGTATTGATTTTCTCATCGAGTGAATTAATTTATATCTAGATATTTTAAATAAGTAAATAAATATATATATTTTTTATATATGCAATGATTTCTAATAAATAAAATATTTTTTACATACACGTATACGCACCAACAAATCTCGAGTTGGAGAAAGGCGTTGAACCATTTCATACAAAATAAAATTATTTAAATGAACATGTAAAGTAAGAATTTCTTATAAAACGATTTACATTTTCACTATGAAGAGTTTCATTTTCTAATTAATTTTTATATCTTCTGATTTCAGGTACGTTGACATAAACTATGGATCGAAGAGGGAATAACAGGTCAATACGAATCGTATCGTAAGTTTGAAAATATATCCAACAGATAAGTCCCTTTTATATATTTAGTCGATTGCATAAGAAACTAAAGTTAACAACTGATTCTTACGTGATGGTTATCAATCTCCGACTCTTTAAATGCACGCGTCTCTATCCTCATTCGTTTTATCGAAGCCAACACGTTGTATTAATACCACTCGTGAACTAACTCGACGAGAATAGGTAAAGTGTTTCAGATATGTTCGTGTTGGGAATAAAGTTGTTGAACGGTGATGATAGTGACATTGGTGATGGTAATATTATATATGGTGACGTTAGTGTTAGGGGAACAAAATAAAGATAGAAGGAAAGAAAGTTGGAAAAAGATAAAAGAAAAAGAAAGAGAGAGAGAGAGAGAGAAAGAAAAAAGGGAAAAATACGAGGAAAGGGTATACTTGTATTAGTTAAGAGGCAACGTGAGCTTGTGACGATACGCACGTGTTGCTGCCACAACGAAGTAGCGAGTGCATTTACTCGTCGGCCCAGGCCAGAGTTGCACGCGCCGACGTTCCTTCGGTACCTATATTTTGCCCATGAGGTCGTGCCTTTTTACTATTCTCGACGTTTCTTCTGTTTACTTACCGTCAATCTTACTTACTTCTTCCCATTACCGCGTAATGTACCGGAAACAAAATCCGTGAAGTACTTTTGTCAAATAACGATTTGATCAACCTTCAAATGTCGAACCTTCAATATTATAAAAAATCGAATTTCAACTCGATCTTTCTTCTCTCTCCTTTTTTTCTTTCTTTCTTCCTCTCTTTTTTTTTCTCCTTTTTTTTTATGATATTTGATATCCATTAAATATTGTCGCAATAGCTGTTGCATAGAACGACGATAAGAATGCATTTATTAAGTTAGATTGTTGGTTGTTAAATATTAAAAATATGTTTAATTAATTATTGAATATTGAAAAGATTTAATTAATGTTAAATAATAAAAATATTTATAAAGTAAAACAACGTTAATTTGTACAGTAAATTTGTTCTTATTGTTGTTTATGATGCATAACTATTAAGAATGAAGAATCATATCGAATATATTGATAATATTAATCAAACGTAATCGACTTTTTGATATTTCGATTTTAATTATCTAAATCAAAGTAAAATATTTCCACGTGTAGTTTTTCAATTGCGCGATTAATTTTGATAGTATTCGAAGTAATAAACAGGTAGAACATTTTCGCGAGATAAAGAGATCTTATGAGGAAAGAAGAAGAGTGATTCCAGAGAGTCTCGTTAAACGTTAAAAGCAACGCAGTTGGTATCGGTCTGAAAAGGGTGAACCGGACAACAGGCAGTAGCCTGAGGTGGTGGTTGGTTGGTCGGTTGGTTGGTTGGTGGGTGGGTGGATGGGTGGGTAAGTGGGTGGTTGCTCGTGGTAGTGGCCCGTAGGGTTTGATACAGCAATGTCTGGATGATGGTGGAACACGGTACGATCTCCATGTTCCCTGATTCCCAGGACTAATGTTCCCTAGGGCAAGATACTCCAGATATATATTCTCTCTTTCTCTCTCTCTCTCTTTCTCTTTCTCTCTCTTATACATACATATATACGCATACGCACGTATACACTTTCTCCTTTTCTCGAAAATGTTTCGTTTCTTTCCTATTCCTTTTTCCTCGTGCAAATTCTTCCTCCCTTTTCTTTCTTTCTTTTCTGGTTTCTTTCTTTTTTTTTATTTTTTTTTCTCCTTCCACTCTCGGGTGCTATAATAAAGCCTAGATCTTAGAGATAACGACTCTCTGCTTGCCATAAAGTGCTTTACATTAGTAGTAAAAGAAACGTTAATCACGAAGCCATCTGGTGTGAGAGGGTCTCTTTCTCCGCCCTATCGTCAACCGACCTTTATTACGCACCTCGACTTTATGTCCTTCCTAGAAGTACGAATTAACGTACTGGAATCGGTTACGCTACCGTGATTTAATTCGTTATGCTTCTGTAAACGCTTCCTGATTGTCCTTGTTGTCCTTACTGTTGCTGCATCGAAATAGAGATATTCCGTCGTCGTATCTATCTTTTTCTTTTTGTTATTTTTTTTTTCTTGATAGGAAAAAAAAACAGTATGATAATCACATTGTTGTCGTTAGTACCTGTTTTGTTGTAGCAAACAAAAAAAAATATGAAAGGGAAGATAGAGAAACATAAGTTGTAGGAGAATTAAAAATAAAATTTGTTAAAATTATCGTGGTCGAATAAAAGAAGAGTCAATCCTTTTTAATAACCATTAATTTCGAAAGACTTCTCAAGAGTTATCAAATGAAGCACGATTCGAGTAATAATAGTTGAAGCGGTAGTTCCAAAAAGAAAGATGAAAGGCCATCCCACGAAATAATGTTTCGGTGCCAAGTGGTTTTAAAGTCGTCCGGTTTGTAAGAGTCACGTAATTTCTTGAGGAGAAAATAGTAAGCAGTAGTCTCTTTAAAAGGACTCGTTCCTTCTGGCCAGCCCTTTTCTCAGGACCTCGATATAAATTTTTCCGTCGACGTTCTTGGCGATGCTCCAAAGTTACTCTCTCTCTCTCTCTCTATATATATATATCGTCTTTTTGTCTCTCTCTCTCTCTCTCTCTCTCTCTCTCTCTCTCTCTGTCTCTCTTGGAGAAAATGTTCGGAAATGGAAAAGAAAGAGAAAGAGTTAGAGTTACTGGTAGAAGAGCGATATTTTTGGCGATTAAGGAAGACCTGTAAAATGTATCCAAGAAAAAGAAAAAATAACAAACGCGAAAGATAGAGACAGATAGATAGATAAATAGATAGATAGATAGATAGATAGAATGGGGTAAATTGAATTGCGGTTGGATTCCTCGTACGTTCTTTTCCGAATCGCTGTTTTCATCGTCGCGTCGTTGTCGTTAGCCAATCTTGAAAAAATATAACCGAAGTGTCGGCTGGTAACAAACCATCCTTTCGTTTCTCTTTTCTCTGCCCTTCGGCATCCAACCGCAATTCGCAAAACGAGTGAGCACAAAGTACATACTACTAACCGATAAATATCGAAACACTTAGCTTCTGTTTGGATAGGGTTTTCTACTGCATTCGAGAAGAGAGAGAAAGAGAGGAAAGTTTCGTTTCGGTCGAATAGCTATTTTTCTCTTTTAGTTTCGACATCCTCTATTCGTCGTTGGTTCAGTGAGAAGAAAGCTTTTCTAGGATAGGGGAGAAGATCGATGAGAAATAGATAAAGAGAATAGGAGAAAAAGCTTGTAATAGTTTTTTCTTAGAATCAGTCGTCGATTACTCGTATTTGTTTTGTATACTATTCATACTTGTTTTATAATATCGTTTTTATTCGATCGTTGCAATCCTGTTAACAACCTTCAGTCTTAATCGAACCTTTGATCAAGATAAACGTATCGAAGATTCCAAAGGTTTGGAAATTATTAATAATTTTATCCTCATCTTCCCAAGTCTTTATCCTATATATTTGATTATTTAATATAATCGAAAGGTGACGAAATAAATTTAAAAGAAATATTAATGTTATAAATGACACCTAATCGATATAAAAATTGTAACTTTCTTTTTCTTTCGCTTCTCTTCATTAATATAATTTATCAACTTTTAAGGATTCTTTCTATAGATAAATCAATTTTATCTTTGGAACGATCACCTTTATCATTTGGAGATCGCATACCACATATAATTTTCGATCTAGAATGTCCTTCCTCGAGCATATTATCGAGAAGATTTATTTAGCTCTGTCATTGAAAGAAAAGAAGAATCACCTTTCGAAGTCCCTCTTATCACGCAGCTCGTTCGCGACTTTATCGTTAATCCCCGTGCTCCTCGTTATTTCATATTTTTTTAATTGCTTTCCAGTTTACTCGATTTTCTCATTACTCGTAGTTCTTGATCGGAAAGCCGTCGACGAGAACGAACTCATTAAGGAAAACATTCGATCGAGATTATCGCAACAGCTTTTCTTTTCTTTTTTTTTTATTTTATTTTATTCTCTCTTTCTGTCTCTCTCTCTCTCTCTCTCTCTCTCTCTCTCTCTCTCTCTCTGGCTTATAAGAGAAAAGGAAGATACTCGAGACTACGAGATAATTATAACTTCGACCCCGTTATCTGTCTATAGTATTTAATATCTCATATATTTCGTTATAATTAATATATGTGTGAAAATTCTTTATTGACAATGATAATTAACCTTTAACGATTCGTATTATCTTTTTAATATGTATCTAATTCGTCATTAATTATTTCACGATATTAAATGTTTATTATTAATCAAATCTTAAATCTATATTATCCTTATATTCGTTTGGATATTTCTGAGAATGTTTTAAGGAATGTTAAATAAGGACGATATGTTTAGATTTTATTGTAAATTGTCCAATTCGAATTGTTGTCCAATTCAGAAGTTTATATATGCATTTATAATAAATATTATTAGTTATGTAAATATCATAGGCAGGAGAGAATTAACGAAAAAAGCTAGGAGTACACTTTTATTTCTTTTTTTTTGTTATTTTCTTTTTCTTCTTTCTTTTTTTTTGTAGAAGCGTTCATAAAGCCACACTAACGACGTTTCGATTCGACTAACTTTACGTCGATTCCCCTTTTTCCTGCTTTACGCGTCACCATTAAGCGGCATTATGCGGCTTTCCCGTTTGAAGTGTTAATCAACTGGCGGTCGCCGCGTTATTTCTGACTGCGTAAACGAACTCTAAATAGGTGGAAATGTAAACAGCGTATCAGAACCGAAAGGGTTGCTTTTATTTTACCTTTTCACCACTCTTTTCGTTTCACTCGACGATTTTCATCCTTTTCTTCTTTTTTATTTCTTTTATATCCTTCTTTTTTTCACATGTACAACATCTCCTTTTTCTCGTTCTTTCGTAGATACGTTTAATCGTTTATTTTCTTAAAAAAAAAAAAAAAAAAAAAAAGAAAACATAAGGAAAAAGAATCTACAGAAAAATCATCTATTTCTTTCAAAAAATATTTTCTCAGTCCGCGATCGATTCCTTTGAAAAAAAAAAAAAAAGAAAAAAACAATCCTCGTGATTAATTTATAAGACCGATGACAAATTTTTCCCGTTAGAAAATCGGTCTGTTTTGCTCGATATATAATATCTAATATTTTATATAGATCAATGATTAGAAGAGTATGAGAATGAATCGAGCGAGAACGAATCCCAATGGAAAGGGAGAGTGAAAGGGCCGAAGATCAAAGGTTCATCGCACTACCCTTTTCGCAGGTGTATCCTAAAGGGCATCGCTACGTCGCACGTAATATGTCGACGTTGGGAAAAAAAAGAAGAGAATATATCGGAGAGCGAGGTGGATAGATAGATAGATAGATAGGTGGATAGAATGAGAGAGATAGGGTTAGAGATAGGGGTAGAGATAGATAGATAGAGAGAGGGAGAGAGAAAGAGGCGAGAATGTGGCGAGCCGCAGCTGATCCTGCGCACGAGCTTGCACGCCTACAGTAATGCAGTACCGTAATTACGTTATTCTCGACTGATTGGCTCGACTGTGCCGTCCGCGTTAACGTAATTATCAGAGAATCGATCACTTATTCCGACGTCCTGGCATTTCCAACTTTTGCTTTCCCGTTTCCGCAGACCGTGTTCGTTTCTCTCTCTTTCTCTCTTTCTCTTTTTCTCACTCTCTCTTTCTCTCTCTCTCTCTCTCTCTCTCTCTCTTTCTTTCTTTCTTTCTCTCTCTCTCATTTGCTTCCTTCCTTCCTTTCTCTATCTCTCTTTCTCTCTGCCTTTCTGTCTTTCTATCTCTCTCTCTCTCTTTCTTCTATACTCGCCTCTGATTCTGACTATCCGACGAAAAGTTTCCTCTGATTGGACGCCGGATGCAATTAAATCGGTGGGACGAACGAACGAACACGCGAATCCGCCGACCGAGGAAAGGAAAAGAGAGAAAGAGGAAAGATATTAGCTTTTTCTTTCACCAAACCAGACGGACGTTCGAACTTTCGTTCCGCGTAAATTAACATCTGCTAACGATCCGACAGATAACTCATGACAAATGTTTGTTTTAATTCCGCGAATATAACGCGCCGTTTAACTTTTGAATGAACTAGTTTCTTTGTGTTTCTACGAAAAACTCGTGACGACGTCTGTCATTAAAGGAAAGTATCTAGGTAATGTGTAATTCTTTGATCATTTTTTTTCTTTTTTAATTTTTTATTTGTTTTTGTTTTTTCTTTTTCTTTACACTCCGTTATGACTCTTCGTTCGCGTCGAAATTATATTTGTTTACTTCGTTGACTCGCCTCCATGAGGCTACGACATTGCTACGACTATTTGTTATAATATTTTATTAGTTTTATGAATTACACTGCTCTCGGAAAGAATCAAGACTGTGTTCTAATCGATCAAACAGAATCTCTTATATCAAATATTTCTATACCGGCTGAAGTTGGATTAGTGTAGTTTCAGTTGCACTCGAAAGTTTTTCTTTTGGGAAAGTTGATTTTCCAACGAATTGACGCAGTTTCGAAGGAAAATAAGTAACAAAAATCGACGTGGAAATAGTATTGGACTTTGAAGCTTTTTTTTTCAAAAAAGAAGAGAAAAAATAAAAACGAAGAAGAAACTAATTTTTTAATCGAAAAAATTCTACGGCCCGGCCGAAGATAAATTTTGTTTGGAACATACAGTAAAAAATTCATTGAAATATGAATTCAGTCCGGTTAGAAAAATGTAGTTTCGCGAAAAACGTGTTTAAAGTTTAATAGTATTGCATGCAAATGACCGCACGCAACTCCTCGACAATAACCGTCGCAACTTCGTTAATAATTCGTGTTTCGATGTATGTAATAATTTATTTAGCGAGACATATTTTTCTTGATATTCGAGGAAATGCTTTAAGAAAACGCGACGGAAGAAGAAAACGATAAAAGAGGAGAAATAATAAAAAGAGGCAAAAAAAGAAAAAAAGAAAAGAAAAAAAGAAAAATATGCAAATTTGTTGAAACCTTCACGGTGGTTTTACTTCTTAAGATTTGAAGATAAAGGGAAGGGGGATGATAACTCTCGTTGAAGAATTTATTTAGGATCGTGACACGGTCTTTTCTTTTATTTCTCGAGCTTTCTCTTCTCTTCCCCTATATTCGATGGGATTTTATCAAGGTGTACCTACTTCGTTGGATACGAAAGCTCGATCTCTCGATGAACAGAAAGACAGAAAGAGAGAAAAATAGAAAGAGAGGAAAATAGAAAGAGAAAAAGAGAAAGAGAAAGAGAAAAAGAGAGAAAGAGAGAAAGAGAGAACTGTGAATGGGGTTCCAACGTTTTCGAGCTGGCGGAACCATCTCATTTGCATAATGCTGTTGGTACTGCTTGGGTGGAACTGGTCGAGGATATACCAGTTCTCGAGGGGAAGAACGGGGGAAGGGATGCTGCACTTTACGCGAAAGTGAAACGACGAGAGAAGAGAAGGTCTCTTCGAGGAGGAAGAAAACTTTCCTCTCGCGTTTCGATGTGCTGACAGAGACGTGTCTTTCTCTCTCTCTCTCTCTCTCTCTCTCTCTCTCTCTCTCTTTCTTTCTCTTTCTGTGTATCTCTCTTTCTCTTGAAAGTGAATTTACTTTTGTGAAGCGACGAGTCGTTTTCTTCGTAAACGAACAACGAAGAAAATCCGTTGAGTTTCGGATAATCCATGAATTTAGAGGTAATTTTGATATTCTTTATTTTTTTCTTTTTTTTTTTCTTTACTTTTCTTTCTCTCGTCTGCTTCTTTTTTTCTCCTTTTTTATTTAAGGGAAAATTAAATGACTTTTATAATCGTATTAAGCTGGCGAAGAAATACGTATAGAATTAAGAATAGAAATTTACAATCGAAGTAAGAATGAAGATGAATATTTTTGTTAAGTTAAAACTGGATATCTTATTTTAATCAGTAATAGATCAAACTCCAATTATTTCTCTTACTTCTTTAATCAAAAAAAAAAAAAAAAGAAAAAAAGAAAATTGTTCCGAGCGTTAATCCAATTTCCAAAAGATCAAAATATATTATTTGATATCTTCTGAGGAATAAAAAGAAGAAAAAGAAAAAAAAAAGAAAGAACGAAAAATTGCGATATAATATAATCGAAGAGGTTGATTTCCTTCAGATGAAAGCAACTTAAGAGCATATTCGATCAAAGAATTGGTTAGAAATATTTTGATAATTAATACACACACACACACACATTTGATATCTTTTGAGAAGTGAAAAAAAAAGAAAAAGAAAAGTAAAAAAAAAAAGAATGCAAAATTACGATATAATGAAATCGAAGACGATTGATTTCTTTTGGATGAAAGAAACTTAAGAGCATATTCGATCAAAGAATTTGTTAGAAATATTTGGCCTGTATAACGTGTCACGAAAAAGGGGGAGGAATGGGGCAGGAACGGGGGAGGGTATTTTCACGATGGTTGATTGTGCGTTGGTGATGGCGCGAGTCGTGGCAGGGTAGCCGGACTTTGAATGACGGGCACGTCCCTGCAATATGCATAACCGAGACTCGAACATGGGAAACCTCTTTGTGAGGCGCGACCGGCCCACTAAATCATTCATTGCTTTGGATCGTCTCGAATGACTAATTAACGTTGGTGCAGATTGCTTTGTCGAGACATTCCCGCTTATCAAATTAACGAGCTTCCCGAAATAGTTTACGATGAATTAATCTTCTCTATGGTGTATGAGAAGAGAAGGAAATAGAAGTAGAGAAAACGGATACGACGTTGTATGAAGATGAAAACGACATGGAATCGCAATGGCGATCATTTTGATCGTAATTCACAATTTTAGATTTTAGATTGGCACGACGAGTTTTAAAGAAAGCTATTAGAAATGGATGATCGCATATGTATATCAATATATTCGATTTACGTCAGGATTATTTCATTTTTCATAAGTTTTTCTCGTATCTCGAATTTATTGCTCGAAAGTACTTTCGTTTTATTTTATAGTATTGGCTGTTAATATTAGTATAGTCGATTTCAGAAAAGAGGGAGAGAAAGAGAATTCTCTTTCTAAGGTATAGATATTAGGAATATTTGTGTGTATTTGAAAACGTGACAATCAATCGAGACGGTAATATCTCTTGAAATATAAAAGTAATGATCCCCGAATTCGACGTTGACGACGAGCTATACTTGATTCTTTATTCGCATAAATATTGCTTGTTTTATTACGCGTGATCGATATTAGAATGACGAATTGAAAAGCATGCTTCTCTTTTCCAATATTCAAAGCAATTTCTTATTCGTTCGTCTAATCGTAGACGTTTTGCATATTCGATATATAGATAAATTTGACAGATATTATATTTCGATTCGATCAAAATATAATATAAATAGGATAATGTGAATAGGCATATATAATAGGATAATATAAATAGGCAAACTGAAAGATGAGTATTTTTTTGCACAGCGTGAGACTGACTGGCGTACTACTATTGACAATTTTAATTAAATAATTTTAATTAGAGCAGCTACAATGAATATTTGTTATTTATAGTGCTCGTACGAAATTATTTTTTTCTTTTTTTTTTGGTTCAGAAATAATTCGTATATTTTATTAAAATGTAACTATATACGAGTATACGTGTGTATATATATATATATATATATATATATATATTATTCGCACAATATGGATACACGTCGCACGTTCACACATTGTGAATAATTTAAAATCAGAATTTATGATATGTTCTTGTTATTTACAATTAAATGTATTTTGCAGTTTTTATTTTTTAGAAAAAAAAAATGTTTTATTGAAAGATAAGTATAGACAAATGCATGAAAAAGACTGTCTATATACATATATTTCTCACTATCGTTTCTCAGAGCTTATCAAACCGATTATATCTATTTCGATATATTAGACAGATATATTTTTGTTATTTATAGTTAAACGTACTATTGCATTTTTATTTTTTAGAAAAAAAATATATTTTATTGAAAAACAAGTATAGACAAATGTATAAAAAAGATTGTACATATATATATTCCTCCCTATCGTTTCTCAGAGCTCATCAATCCGATTATATCCATTTAGATACATTAGACCGTATATACGAGTTCATCCGTATAAAAGACTCGTCGTTTTCATGAGAGATTCTAGTCGTTTAACGTTCTTCCTCGGTCCCTGAAGAGGACCGAGACGATGAAGATGATCTTAGGAATAAACGACGTCAGGAGTTTGTCCTCGAGCAAGAGCCTTTCAGAACGATCGAACTATTTGAATTAACGGCTATCCGAAAAGGGGTGCTCGTGCTTTTTATCGCGAGCGATAGGAGAAAGTAGCCGACGCCCCTGGATATATAAGGCGAAGGCTATAAACCAGGAGTTGCGAACAAATCAATGTGAGTGCCTCTCCGTTCAAAGGGGATGGACATACAAGAAGAAAAGAGAAAGTGACATACAGAGAGATAGAGAGAGAGAGAGAGAGAGATGAATTGAAGAGAGAAAAGAGAGTCACTCGTTTACTTTAACGATTCCATACGAGGACATCGAACGTGGAAAAACTGCTCGACTGGAATCTATCAATCCGTCCGTCAATAAACGTTTTCCTATCTATTTGAGAGAGAAAGAGAGAGAGAGAGAGAGAGAGAGAGAAATCTCCTTTAGAAAAGGAGAGAAATAGAGAGAGAAAAAAGTTTCACCTTGCTTCTACACTTTTTTTTCATCCCCGAATGGAAAAGTAAAATGTTGGAAAAACTGCCTGGAAGAGATGATGCTGAAGGACGAGAAAAGAAAAGAAGAAGCATAAGAAGAAGAAGTAGAAGAAGAAGAAGAAGAAGAAGAAGAAGAGGAAGAAGAAAAGGAAGGAGGGGAAAAACTGTACAAAAAAGAGAAATCCTACGGAAAAATGCTGAAAGAAGGCCACTGCGTTTGACAGGACGGCCGGTTGGTGGTGTCGACTAACGGAATGCCACGAATTGAAAGACTCGTACGTTCTACGAGAAAATAAGAAAGAAAGAGAGAGAGAGAGAGAGAGAGAGAGAGAGAGGAAGAGAAAGTGAATTCCGAGTTACGAGTTTTCTCAAGTGAGAGAGAAAGAGATAAAGAGAGAGAGAGGGAGAGAGAAATGAACTTGCAAGTTCATACGAATGTGTACCTAGAAAACATGCACAAACACATATATGTAAAAGAAGGAGGAACGGAACTGGAAAAGGAAAGTACAAAGCAACAGAGAGAAAAGGGTACCGAAACGCGTTCGATACCTGAAAACTTTGCAATTTGATCGAGAAACGCCATTGCTGCAACGACAGCAAACTCTCGACTGGGAATAAATCGAACTCCTGGTAGGGTCCAAGTGGATGACGAGAACGAGGTAGGAGACGTTTCGGGAATGTAATCAGGAAGGATGGGTTAAAAGCGATTCTGTCTGTAAAAAGAGAGAGAGAGAGAGAGAGAGAGAATACGTCGAAGGGAAAAGGACCTTTTGAAAGGACGGAGGACAGTGCTCTGCAGCTAAAAGGTGCAGATCTGTTTTTTTGATTCGGGTCAAAAAGAAAGAATAAAAAAGAAAAGAAAGAAAAATCTCGAGATCGAGTTCGAATAAAATACCCTCCCTTATCTTTTCGGACGCAAGTGGTTATTGGAATGTAAAGTTTAAGAGAAAGTTATCGCAAATGAGAAACAAAAAGAGAGGGAGAGAGAAAGAGAGATGAAGAGGGATAGAGAAAGATAGAAGTAAATTGATATCTAAGTAGAAAGAGAAAGAAGAGAAAGACACAGTTTGCTGGAAGATATAGCCAGAAGGCAGGCGTGCCTCTGGTCTAAAAGGACAGAACGTCTTGTAAGCTGGAATAGAGGGATGGAAAGGTAGAGAGGTTAGGGGTAGGAAGGAAGGTCGATGTTAGGTAGATGGGGTTTATGAGCAACCAGGGGGCACGACAAGTCGGTTTATCGGCTCTCGCTTGGTCTCGTCGCTCTCGAGACCATCGAACGAATAGTCGTTTAGACCAGCCGGCGTATTGTCGAGCTAGACATCACGGAAATTCGGACTATCGCCCTCCGGCTCTTTCTCGTCTTTCTCTTTCTCTTTCTCTCCTTTCTCCTCTCTCTCTCTCTCTCTCTCTTTCTCTCTTTTTTCTCTTTTCTTTTTTTTTCTTTTTTTTTCTTTTTTTTTCTTTTCTTTTCTTTTCGTCTCTTCTCTCATTTTGTGCCGCTTGCTTCTGTCGATCGCAAGTAACGCATGCTGTTTCCTCCTACGTACGTCCTTGACTCATGCATTTTTTATACACGATCTTCCCTTCCTCTCAGAGTCAGTTTACCTCTATCCTCTCTCGAGGATCAACCTTTCGTTCTCGCTTTCAGCACGTGTTGGCTTCCCGAAAACGTACGTGATCGAGCTCTTCAAAGAGCTCTCGACACCTTTTTTTCGGATCGCTTTCATGCTTTACTATGTCGATCTTGTCCGACCTACCGTTTAGCTAAATCGATTTCAACGCTTTTATGTTGTCCTTTACGTTCTATCCTTGTAACTTAATATTTTCCTTCGGGAGACATATCTAACGTATCCAACGTTAAATCATTATCTATCGATTATTATAAATAATTTCGTTTTTCGTTATTTAGTCGGGGAGATAACATGTGCGAATTGACATTTAATTAGCCGACCATTGTTTCTCCGTTCGACGTCAGATTATTTGCAATACGAAAGATCTATAATGATCTTTAGAAAGTTGAAAGTTCGCAGTTGAAAAATAATATCTCGTTAGTTAACTTTAATAATGTGGTTTCACCGATATATATAATATAAAATGAAATACAATATATTATATATATATACACACACACACACACCTATATACACACAGAATATATTAGTCTACATATATATAATCTACATACATATATATGTATATATACATATTTAGTATAGACGGTCTCTAGTTTAAGCAAGCCGAAATTCAGACTCCTCCTCCTTACCTCCATTCATCGTTCTTCAACGACTCTTACGGTGGCTGTCGTCTTTCCATGGAAACTCACAGAATCTTTTGATATTTTCCGAAAGGCTAACGACCCGAAGAAAGTGAGTGGAGGCCATTGAAATCTCCAACGGCGGAACGTTAGCAAGCCGTCCGCCGTTATTTGCGACGCGCCAGAAGCTTCTTACTTTCGTTTATTTGCGCTGCTCCTGGCCTTGCCGCAATTTTTCATGCGTCGGAGATTTCGTGGAAACGGTTATTAAGGATGAACACTAACTTCTACGATGTTCGAGCAACTCGTTCTATCTGGCGAAACGTGAAAAAAAAGAAAAATGAAGGACCGTGTATTAACGAAGTCTGTGAAAGTCGAAAGACAAATTTCGTCGTCAGGAAATAAATTTTACTTCGAGTGGAATCTATTTATTTATATATTTTCGTCTTTTTTTTTTTTTAATCTAATTAGTAACGTCACTATATTTTATTTTATGCGTACGTAAGATATATTACGAGTGTTGATCGAAAAATTTCTAATGTGTAATTATAACGTTATAAATATGTATATATATATGTATGTATCTATACAGTTGATTGGTATTCTTGTAAGATGTTGTAAATTTCATAATCGTCTCTATATCGAATCAATAGAAACTCGTCGTTGGTTAAATTATATCTGAAAAATATAATAATCAAACGTATATGAATAATCATATACATATATATTTACAATCGTAGGTATACGCATGACTATATAACATACAATTATAACATCGTAGATATACGATGTACGATAGTATCAGATGTACGATATTAAGCATGCACTTCGGATGTTCTTACGAGATGCTGTAGATGCTTCCATTAATTTTTTTGAAAAAAAGGAAAAAAAGAAAAAGAAATGGTAGAAACTTTACGTGTATATCGTATACTGTATGAAACGTTCATTTCTTAGAAATTCTAATCCGACGATGGTTGGAATATTTCTGCTTGATGAAAGAAAGAGGAAAAGAGAGAGAAATATAGAGATAGAGAGAGAAAGAAAGAGTGAACGCTTTGAATACGTAGAAAGATAGGACTTACGTGAGAATCCTATGGTGCTTTTAAACCTGTGTGCGACACGTTCTCTCACTGTCTCTCTTTCTCTCTTTCTATTTCCTCTCTCCGTCGAATTTAACTAACCCTTTTTGGTAGATCTCTCCTAGCTAGCATGCAAAGTAAAATTATCATTTGGCCGCGTTCCTCTTGAAGCACGTATCCCTGCTTAGTTTGTCGGGAGACAATTTACGAGACTTTCCACAGGCTTCGGCCTTAATCCGCTCGCTCGTACGCTTTTCGCGGGACAGTCGCGTCATAACACTAGGAACGTCGCGACGCTTGTACTTAGATATACATATATATATATATATATATATATATATATATATATATATATATATATATATATATATGATCTACATTTGCAATGGGACATGTATATCTAGGATTAATCCGAGAGAACTGAGAAGAATCGGCTGATGCATGCGAAGGCTCAAAAGACACTTGTCTGAGAGATATAGTCATTCGAGACTCATTTATTTATTTATTCTTTTTCTCTTGGCAAGGATAAGAGATAAATAATAGAAGAGAAAGAGAATACAAAAATCGTGATTTATTCGTCGACAGACGAAATTTTTGGGTCACTCTAAATTTTAGATGCAACGTGAATTGCGAAATTAGAATTTATTAAGATACGTTTAACGTACGTTCAGTTTTTTTTTTTTTTTATAAAAATTTCGTAATCAAAAGAAATTATGATAATGTAATCTTGCTGTTCTTAATCTTCCTTTAAAATATCTATTTGAAGATAAATAAATAAATAAATAAAACAGGAGACAGGGAAAGAGAAAGAAAATAGCTATAACAATATTTTTTAATTTTCCATAAAAATTGTCTACGATATTAATCGTATGTTGAAGGGTCAAAACGTGTTCGCGGATACAAAAATGAAAAAAGAAAAAAAAAACAAACGAACAAAAATAAAATACAAAAGAGAAACCTGTTTACATTATATTTAGTCTAAATCGTCGTACGCGCGCGATAACGGTAAAATCATTTTAGAAGGCGCAACATATATTTTTTTTATTCCCTCCAGATCAGATTTATGTCGGACTGGGTTGCGTGAAAAATGAGAGTCTCGATTGAACGGCACGAGTGTTCGCGATTAAAAAGCGAGACAAAAAAAGAGAGAGAGAGAGAGAGGGAGTGACAGGAATTGTTTTGTCGAGAATGCTCGCTGGCGATACGTAGCTAACGCGAAGTTCGATGTTCGAACGAAGCTACCAACAGGGAAGGTACATCGCTTTGGTAATACAATTTTGTGAACTAGAGAGTGAGAGAGAAGGGACTGACTGCTGGGATTCCGTAGGCCGAACATTTTTCGAGAGTGCCACTCGAGAGGATCGAGTCCCCTTTATTAAGTGTAGCCAAGAGGGAAAAAGATGGCAACGAACGCGCGTTGCCAAAATTTCCACCAATTTTTCATCCCCTTTTTCGCAGGAGGCTAGTAGCACGATGGGGTGGACACGGACCGACCGATATTTCGACCTTTTTCTATCTATCTATCTCTCTTTTTCTTTCTCTCTCTCTCTCTATTTCGCTCTCTTTTTCTCGCTCGTTTCTTTCTCATGTAAAGTCACAACGCGTTCCATAGACATTTAAGTTACTTCGCGAAAGAGGTCGAGTAATAAATGGGTCGGAGGTGCGGACGAGCACCTACTTTTCAATTCGAGGGTCTCTAAGAGTCAATAAGTGTCGGCGGATGATGTACAATCTCGTGTCGAAAGTAATAAGGCCTCCTGAAAATTCGCCTCTCGTCTTTCTCAGCGAAATCTTTTCTCTTCGTTTTTTCTTTTTTTCCTTCTCTCTCTCTTTCCTTTTTCCTTATTACTTATACTTACGAAGAAAGATGATTTATTAGGGAAAAAAAGTAAAAAGAAACAAAAGAGAAAAGAAAAGAAACTGGAGAACCGATCGATATTATTATATGAAAAATATTTTATTTATCATAGAGGAAGATCGTATCGTGGAATAATAAATAAATAAAATATGTATTTCAAAAATATGCATCGTCAAGTCGTAAATTGAAAATCTAATCTCTAATCGTATCGTAATTTAAATGATAGTTAAAAGATCGATCGTTGAGGAGAGGAGAGAAACATTTATCACGATCGAGATTTGGCAAGATCTCAAGTTTAGGTGTAGGAGACGTTGCAACAACGACGCACAATAAAGCGATGCTTAAATTAGGCGGAGGGTGGATGCCAGAGTTTTAATATAAATTCATATTCCCCGTTACCATGAATTATTCAAGGTGTAATTTGAGAAAAACAAATGGCAAGGATAGGCTTCGCGTATACGAGCGAGAAATAGGCTCGTAGAACGTGCCAAGGACGTAAAGAGTATTTACGAAGATTTAAAGATTATTTAAAATTATTATAAAATTATTTTTAAATTATTTAAATATTCTCAAATTCTTATGAACGAAATTACATTTAAGACGAGGTAAAGCTTCGCGAATTTTAATTATTACAAATTTGCTTTTTGTCGGAATCGTTAGAATTATCAAATTTTCACGAGTATGGAGGAAAGGACGACAGAGGAAAGAAAAAAAGAAAAAAGGATCTTGAGTGACCGATGGTAAATCCCAGGTGTCGAGGGTGAAATTACTTCCGTACTTCCGGCTAGTTCTTATATACATCGATCGCATCAGCTGGTCGACGGGTAAAAGACGTCGGACTTGTTGGTGGATCGCGAGGGTTGAACTCGACTAAATTGCATTCCGAAGTACTCTTACATATACATCGTTTCTGTCTGAAACACGGAAGTGCACTTTCGTTGCTTACAACTCCGCGAGGTATCCAAGAGAAGGTTATTTTTTATTTACGTTTATTGCACGTTCATGAACGTCTTTTCTTCGGTCTCGAATATGTTTTCACGAGACGGACACATTGAAAGGGCGGAAAAAGGATCAAAGGTTTACTACATTTTCAACCAAAAAAAAAAAAGAAACAGAAAAGAAAAGGAGATCATTTTTTATAAACATCGCTTTTTTCTTTCTTTTTATTCTTCAACAAATAAATACATATTCAATTTGTATGATAAAATTTGAGGTGAAAGTAACGAAAATAAATTAGAATTTTGCATATAATTATTATAAAAATTCATTTATATAGGAAATTCTTATACAAACTTCTTATTAATTAATTAATAATAATACATATTTATTAATATATTAATATTTATATTTATTGATATATTCATGCTCGTATAACTACACCGTAAAATCGATCTCAAGTTTTTTAAAGAAGGAATATCTAAACGTTTAAAACGTTTAATTAAAGTAGTAATAGTAGTAGTAGTACTAGTAGTAGTAGTAACTGTGAGAGATATGAGATATCGATGCAACGCTATAATGTCAACGTCCGGAACACTGGCAGTTTAACGAGACAGTTGCTTCGGAGTTGATCTATGTATAGATATTTTTCTCATCACCGTTCGAGTTCTTCCAACTTACGATTTAGGGGTAGGCATAGACATCGAAAGATACTGAACGGTATCCCAACGAATCAGATGCTCTCGGAACATCTTTCCATGCAACATGGGGTGGACGCAAACTAGTATCGGGACGAGCTCGGGTTGGAGAGCATATTTTTCTTGAAATTTGTCGTGGCTATCTTCTCAAAGGGATCTACCCTCGCGTATAATTTCTGGCTGGAGGAACTACTACTGCAAATCTTGACTCTTCTATCTCCTTTGCCTTTGCTATAGCTTTCTCTCTCTCTCTCTCTCTCTCTCTCTCTTTCTCTCGCTTAGTCACTACTTTACCCTGATATAAACGTTTAAGGTTGGAACATTTACGCGAGAAGATGGGGCTGGATTTATACGCCCACGGAACACGGCCAGTAGTAGTCCGGGAAATGGATTTTCTATAATGAAGATTATCTCTCTCTCTCTCTTTCTCTCTCTATTCGTTTGTGAGATAAAGAGAAACGAATAGAGATAGATACTATTCTAAACGTTTGTGCAAATGATTAAAAAAGAAAGGAAAACTCGAGTCCAAAAATATTTTTCACATCCTTTTCTTTGCTTTTAGAATCAAGTGAAAAGATATATCTACGTGAAGAAAGAAGGAAATGGAAAGAGAAAAGAACGTATATTCGACATCGTCTTTGTTAGTTAGATCATATTTCTAAGGGTCACGTTCTAGAGATTTAGACGTGTACGCGTAGGGACAGGGAAAATTATTGTAGGATAATCCGACACTCCTGCGAGCCTGCAAATCGTTAAATCCGTCTTAAACATCTGCGACAATCGGCTGTGCGTTTACATCACCGGCCACCATCACCACCACCACCATCGTCACTACCACTATTACCACCACTGCTATACTATCCCCATCGCGTACGTGAAATCAGGAAGATTTGTGAGCAACGAAGGGTAGGTGCTTCGCACCCTGCACGCATCTAAAGATTTCTCACCGTAAGAGGGAATGAGAGAAAGAGAGACAGAGAGAGACAGAGAGTAAAGGAAGACGCCTTACGTAGCCTAGTCCAAAGTTGCCAACCCGATTTAGGGGTGAATTTCGTGCGATAGACGACATTGTGCCGCTTGTCACGAGGGATTCTCGTGTTATGTCTCCCGAGTTTCCATGCCTATAGACACTTCTAATTTAAGGCGCACGAGTCACCCTTATACTTTATCGTAATTTATATACGCGACATTAAGCGCTCGCGTGACGACTTTTCGACGAATTCTTCCGATGCTTTTTCTGGTTTTTTTTTTTCGTTTTATATCCTTCTGCTTCTTGATTTTTCTCTTCATCTCAATTTTCTCTTCTTATTTTCTATTGTTATTTTCTGATCGAAGATGATATCGAAAGAACGATACGGTCGTTCTATTTGTCGTTCAAGTGAAAATATATATATTCGTTATTATTTATTTGTCTATTTGTAATATTAATTTTTCGTGCGTTAACTGATTAATTAATCGCAGTGTCAGTCTGTTAATGTATCTATGTATAATGACAACTTTTAACAAGCTTGATAATTATAATGATAAAGGAAAAGAAATAACAAACATATATTAATATACGTATATTTCAGATAACTTAGTTAATTAGTTAGTCAAGTATAATACTGCAATGATAATTGCAATCTTTATCGATAAATTCATATAACAAAAAGATGATACTTTTTTATTATTCGTAAACATATTTATTCTTATTCTTTCTTTTTCGTAATTAAAAAATTATGTCAGTAACTGAACGCAATTTCTGTGTTAATTTTTAAAAGTAATAATTCTCGGATATTCAATATAATCAAATAGAAAAATGGTCACTTAAAGGAAGTATTGAGAAAACAGGTAAATCGTTTTAAACGAAATCGTCTATCGAAGATCTTGAAAGATTTAGGAGGGTGAATTCTCGTCGTGCTCGCGACGACGAGCTTCGGAGAGTTTACGTCGTGCGGGGCAACGTTGATACATACGTCAGGAAGCCGATTTCCGCTGATTCCGGAAATCCTTTCTGACAATCGCTCTCTCGGCGGTTTCCTCTTTTTCTCGGTTCACCTAACACGACGATGAACCTTTCAAAATTTCCTCGCTCGAGCGGAAAAGAATAAAAGCTCCTCTCGATTTGTTTCTCTCCCGTCTAATCGGGAAAAGGAACTCGTACTTTTTCTTTGATCTATCATCTTCTCCACTTTTATTTATTCTCAGAAAAGAGAGAGAAAGAGAGAGAAAGAAAACAAAAAGATGAAGAAAAAACAAATTGAATACGTGTTCCTCTTGACAGTATTATTTTTTATTTCATCAATATCCTCTCGATTTTTATTTATTATCAAGAAAGAGATAATAATTTAACGATATTCTTCTATTTGTTTCGATAATATTTTTATTAATTAATAATAAATATCTTGTCAAATAAAAAATATATTTTGATCATTGTAAACAATTAACTGTCGAAGTTGAATCACGATTATGTCACTTATGTGTTAATATTTTATTATAAATATTGACTATTTATTTAGAATCAATAAATAGCAGCCTTATCGAAATTATTTTATTATCAATACAATGTTTTCCTTTGATCTCTGAATTTGTGATTTATTCGATGAATATAAGAAAAAGAAAAGAAAATAAGGAAAAAAAAAAGGAAATAGAAAGAAAAAGAGAGATGTAAAGAAAAACTGGGAAGAGGAAATCGATACGATTGAACAAAAAAAAAGTGAGTTAATTTTCGATTAAAAAAAAAGAAAAAGAAGAGAAAAGAAAAAGAAGAAGAGAAAAGAAAAAAGAGAAAGAAATAGCCATCGATCAAAGCTACCACCGTGTTCTCATCGTTGATGCAAATCGTTTTAAGAACGGACGGACAAGCTAGGGTAAGATATGCACCCCAACTGCAATCTAGGTCAGTAGAGTCAAGGTCAACTTCTTTAATTCGCTTATTCCCTTTGCAGTGAGAAAGAAAAAGAGAAATATATATATAGCGAACGTACAAGAGAAAGAGAAAAAGAGAAAGTAAGAGAGAGAGAAAGAGACAGAGAGAGAGAGAGACAGAGACAGAGACATAAAGAGAGAGAGAGAGAGAGAGAGAGAGGAAAAGGGCCTTGCTCCCTTAGTAAGGACTCGTATCTGCGACTGCAGACTTCGAAACTCGTCCCCTTTTCTAGCAGAAGAAGCCATCCAACCACCCCTTAAACCACCCTGAAACCACCCTCTTTCTCTCTTTCTCTCTTTCTTTCTTCCTTTCTCTCTCTTCTTCTCTCTTTCTATCCAGCGAGTCATTCCACTCGGTTTCCTCGATCCCCGGTGGAAGCTTACATATTTAACGTGACCCCGTGTGAATAATCGATGCTCGAAGGTGCTAGCCATTTGTACTTCTCTCGCTACTAACTGCGCCTTCTTTAAAGATTCAAACCCATCCAGCGAACGTAACGCTTCTTTTTCGAGTTTCTCCCGGTACAAAACTCTCTGCCAGAGAGATAGAGGAAAAAGAATAGAAAAGAGAAGGACGGAAGACGTTCAACCGTCTCGATAGTTTGTTGCACGAGATTGGATTTTTTCGTCTGTCGTTTAAAGTATTCTTTTCCGTTCTACAACATCCGATAGTTATTTTATATACCGTGAAGGAAATCGATATGCGAACTCGAAAGCAGATTCTGCATTGAAAATATTATATTCGTGAGGTATGTTTTGAAAGGGATTTAAAAAAGAAGAAAGAATAAATAAAGAAGACTACTATCGGAAGTAGAAAATTTCTTGAAGAAAATTCGCTCGATTTTTGTTCTCGATCGTCTATTAAAAATATTGATTTAAAAAGAAGATATAATAATAATAATAATAATAATAATAATAATAATAATAATAATAATAATAATAATAATATAAAAAAGTCGATGATTAGAGAAAAAAAATCGAGATAAGAAATTTCGAAAAATGTTCGTGATGGTGTTTAAAAATATTGTTTCTTTTTTTTTTTCTTTGTTCTTATTATCGAAAGAGATAAAATAATAAATGATCAGTAAAGGAGATAAAATTCGATCCTGTTTTTATTCGATCATTTTTCGATGATCGCTGTACGCTAACGAGAGATAAGAAAAACGATGGAAAAAAAAGCATTCAATGATGAAGAAACGTTCGTAAATAATATTAATACGTGCGATCGAATTACCATTGGCGATTTTGGATGAATAAAATAATAGTAAAAGTCGGTTATAGGTCAGACGCCTCGACGAAAATCATATCAGATAGATAAAAAAAATGATTAAGAACCATTCTCGTTATGAGACGCGACGAATTCGATCAATAATGCATTTCAAAGAGTACTGTCCTCCTTTTCGAGAGGTAACATCGTACCTTCGTTGATTTAATAAGGCGAATCCGACATTTAAGTATTATTAATACCGCATCATATTTCCTAAGCCGGCTTCGTGCGGAAGGGTTGGTAGAAACGGCTTTCTATTAAGAGTTACGACAGGCAACGTAGACTTAACTCCCTGCTGCGAATAACGTAATTCCATCTCCTGTACACATAGTAATAGAGCAGAGAAAGGGACTATCTTTCTCTCTCTTTCTCTCTCTTTCTCTCTCTTTCTGTCTTTTTCTCTCTCTCTCTCTCTCTCTCTTTCTCTCTCTCACTCTTTCTCTTTCTCTGCAATCTGTAATTTAGTCTCGTAACATGCCACACAGACACACTTACGAAATTTATAAGAAATCCACGTCGTATTTCTCTAAGATAAACACGGAAGGAAAATAGAAAATTTTTACTTGAAAATACTTCTTCTTTTCTTCTTCTTTTTTTTTCTTTAATTTTCTTTCTTTTCGTTTCTTAATTTTATTAACGAATAATGGGAAATATTTTTCTTCTGTTTTTTCTTTATTATTATCTTTTCTTTTTATTTGTATTATAAAGGAAGAGGGAGAGAAAGAGAGAGAGAGAAAGAGAGAATTTTTATATTTCATATAGGATAAAAAGGATTGATATTGCAGAGTTCGAAAAATAGAGAAGATGTATATATTGAAAGCAAGAATAGTTGCTTTGAATGGTGCACCGAATCGAAATATATTGTCACGTGGTAGATATACTATACTCTGTCATTCGTGATACAGTGAACAGGAAGAATGAGAGAAAGAGAGAAAGAGAAATAAAGATGATACATGGATCATCGATAACATTCCAACGACGTAACAATGGATGTAATAATAAATAGTTTTTTTTCCTCCTAGGTGATAAATCATTCCGTGGATTTTCGATAGGAGATATGTAAGAAATCGAATGGAGTTAGGGATAGAAAGGAAAGAAAGATGAGAAATAAAGAAAGAGAGATTGAGAGAGAAAGAGAGAGAGAGAGAGGAAGTACGTAAAAAGAAAGAAGTAGAAACGAAGAAAATCGAAAGGGTCGAAGGGTTTTGTAAAAGATCGTATTCGCGAGGTCCCTGTTCTCAAAGGTACAGTAGTATAGCAGTAGCAACAACCGAAGAAGCTGCTTTTAAGTAGAGAAAGAAAGAGGGTGAGAAAGAGAGAGAGAGAAAGAGAGAAAGAGTGAGAGTGAGAGGTAAAGATCGAATCAAATCGTTCTCATGAATAAAATCGTCATTTTTCAGATTACTTTCGACGAAGGCAGATTCGAGTTAAGGAGATCGAACGCGATAAACGCGACGCGACTTCTCAGAAGGAAAATCATGACCTTCTTCTTTTCCCCATTCTGTTTCTTTTCTTATCAGAACGGAGAAAAACGAGAGGTACGATAAGTTCTTCTCTCGTCATTTTTCAACGATTTTCATGAATTCGATGTTCGAATCGAAATCAAAGAAAAAGCTAAGAAAAGCTAAGCTAAGCTAAGCTAAGCTATGTTAAGCTAAGCTAAGCTAAGCTAAAGAAAGCAAGGCAAAGTAAATTTGTCAGTCGTATCTTCGAAGTTCTAGTTACTTTCGTTGCATGTTTCCTCATAAAATCTAGAGTGCATTACTAATAGTAATAGTTGTAATAGTGGTTGCAGATCGTAATAGTAGTTGTAGATCGTACTAGTAATAGTAACAGCAGGAGGAGAGTATCGAGCGGTAAGCTTTGCCAGCTAGCACGCTCTGATGCAAGTAAGCAGCTCCGCTTAATGAAAACAAAACAGACTGCTCGCGTGTATTGCAGCTTTGACTTCGCGGAATCAAAGAGACTAGAACACCGTCTTCGCAGTGTTCCTATTTCTTTAGAGTTTTTGACGTCCCACTTTTACACTTTGTACCTTGGCTTCTCGTCTTATCAGAATTTGACTACTTACTAATTTGTAATGGACGATTAATTTTTTATTTTGATTACTCGCAAAAGTATAGGAAAAGAAGATAATAAACGTATGTTATTATATTCACGATTACATGCAATATTATCTCTATCAATTTGATTAAATATTTTGATTTCATTCGATTCGATATAATATTATCTTCATCAAATTAATTTATAAATAATTTGTGAAAGTTAGCAGCTAAATTTGTTACGACAAAACGAAACCCATCTAAATATCGTACTTTATTATCAATATTTTCTCATAAATAAATATCGTTTTATCGTAATAAATCCTTTACTCGTAATTATAATTAATTATTTACTACTCGATACATTGCAGTACCTATTGATTTTTATTGGTATTTCTTTCCTTTTTTTTCTTTCTCTCTCTCTCTCTCTCTCTCTTTACATATCATCGACGTATGTAATGCGAAATTAAAAGTACCCTTTTTTAAGAGACATTTTAAGAGATATTTCCAATTATCGTCGACATTCGGCTTAGTTGTTCTTCCTTGAAAACAAGCATCAGAAAGAAGCAAGTTTATTCGCACGATGGGAGAGATAGCTCTTCTCCCATTGATATTAATGTTGAACCCTTTTGTTAGGGAATTAATATTAATCGCCACGCGGTAACACGTACGTGCTCATGTTGCGTTGTTATCCGCGTGTTTTCTAAGAGAAAGAGAAAGGCAGCTCCCCTAGGGAGATTCATTTCCAGAAGAAACATTCATCCTCGGTGTTGGTAAGTCGGGAAAGCAAGAAATGGTACAGCCCTTTCTCAAAGTACTCGGGTGCGTGTTCAACGTCCTATGGAATTTCGGTAGGACGCCTTTCCTGGTCGAGGACGAGTTGGAAAAGGGTTGCTAAAGGTTTGCCAACGATCCACCACTCGTCTTCCAACAAATTTCTTTCGAGAACTCCCTCGTGCATTTATTTTTGTCTATCTCTTTTTCGCTACCTTTCTATCTCCTTCTCTTTCTCTCTCTTTTTGTCTGTCTCTGTCTCTCTCTGTTTCTCTCTCTCTCTCTCTCTCTTTCTCTCTTTTTCATTCTCTTTTCAAGACTCAATTTTACAAGCCTCGACACGCTATAAAAGCGATCGAATTGGCCTTTTTCCATCGTATACCCTTTTCCACTTCTTTCCCTTTACAATTTCAATTGTAGCATTGAATTCGTGTATTTTTTCGAAAACTATGACTAGTTGGAAAAGTATTTTTCTTTTCTTTTCTTTTCTTTTTTCTCCTGCTGGAAAATTTTTATATTTGTTTCGGCAATGAAGTAGGTTTGTTCGTTAATCAAGTCTTCGTATCGTGATAACGCTTATTATTTTGACAATGTATATGAAAAACTTAATATAGAAAATCTACGAAATGTTAATTAATTGCTAATTTAATATGAATAAATCATGCAAACCAATACATTACGTACGCACGTACTATAATTTTTATTAGTCAAAGTCGATTTAGTTAAAGTCGCTGATCGCATTAAACTTCCCTTTTCTTTTTCTTTTTCTGATGAAGCTTTTTTCAAAGCATCTTTTATAATTCAATGAGCTTGTCATATACGCGTCACCGAGTCGTTCGTAAGTGGTTCATTTTAAGTGGATCTAATCTATTCTCGAGTGAAAAAAAAAAAGAAAAAGAATTTTTTTCCATCGGAGATGAACGACGCTCGTCATTCTTGACCAATTATCGGAGCTATGACGTGATCCGGATAATTAACGAAGAAGAAAGGATCTCATCTATAAGAGAGATAGAGATAGAGAAATAAAGAGAGAGAAAGAGAGAGAGAGAGAGAGAGAGAGAGCGAGAGAGCGAGAGGACGAGTTAATAAATACAAAGAAAGAAAGAAAAAATGAAAGAAAGATTTTTCGCTTCCACTTAATTATTTTCCAATTAATTCTTTCGGAATTATCGTGCGTCCTGCTTTATCGGATTTGAACGAAAGAATAAAAATTTAAAGAAGAATAAGAATTGCAATTTTTAAAATAGTTATTGAAAATAACGGAAAACTGTTAAAAATAATTCAAATTAACGTGTTAATTTTCTTCATTATCTTTATTGAAATGAATCACGATGGTAGATCTCGTGATCAACATTATTTATGAAAATGAATAAATAAAAATTTTCCTCGTCAATGACATATATATATATGAATTAAATGAAACTTTACGAATAATCGCGAATAAAAATTCGAACGTAATTAATTTAGATTAACTTTCACGTGATTAACTTGTCAATATACATAAATCCGCGAAAATCGAATGTAAAACGCGTCGATGATCGATCAGAAAAAAAAGGATTCGTGCAAACGAATTAGTCATATAGTCATTCGTTTCATCTCGCTCGCTTTGAAGCTACGTTTCTCATATTTTCGTTCGAACGCGAGAACAATCGAATCAATTTTTCAACGACCACATCCAACCTTTGCATAATCCAGGCGAATGAATTTTAAATCTAAATGGGTCCTGCTGCTGCTGCTTTCTCGTGCCGTCGACGAACGGCAGCGAATGGATGAACTGGACGGACTGCGCTAAAGCCATCGTTCGCGATCCAGCTTTTTATAAAATTATAACGCAAGCACAATCATCGTTATGTCGACGTCGGGAGAGACAAAAAGATTTTTTGTAGGAAAAAAAAAAGAAAAAAGTTCGGCGTACAGGTAAAAAGTAAAAAGAAAAAAAAAAGAAGGAGGAAAAAGAAAAAGAAAAATGCTGGTTCGTGCCGAATGAATTTCTTTTTGTTTTTCTTCGATCGTATAGTTATCATATTTTTTTCTTTGTAAAAAAAGAAAAAGAAGAAATAAATAAATAAAAGTACGATCGCGTATACCCCGTTGATCATCTCGTATATACATATATGTGTGTGTGTGTGTGTACTATTACACACGATCATATTACCTTCGTATCGTTCGTAGTATGAAAAAGATCTGTCGTTTCAAAAGCCCAACCGTTATCGGGATACGTATCGAATAAAGAGAGAAAGAGAGGGAGAATTTAAAACATAAAACATCATGTCGATCATTAACGTGACTTTCGAACGAATTCGTGTTCGTATTTTCATTTTTTTTTTCTTTTCTTTTTCGTATTCATTAAATCACGTTCACAGGTTCGAAGCTTTTAGATAAATGATGTGAAATGTAACAGAAACTATACGTATGTATATATATATATAACTAAATATATTCGACCGATCGAATTTTTGCGATCTCTCGAAGAAAAAGGGAAGAGAATGAAAAGAATGAAAAAGAAAAGATAGCACCGTAACTCTTCTTCGAAAGTTCACGAAGTGAGTCGGAAATCGAGGAATGAGAATGCTTCGAGTTCTAGTGTACACCATCCCGTTTACTCGTGAGAAAACTCGCGTTGAAAAGAGATAGAAAAGCGATTTACGAGCGGTACTTGGACGAATGTGGGCTAAAGTTCGTCGGCTTTACGCCAGTTCCTTTCAACTTTTATACTTCGTTCTTTTCTTTTTTCTTTTTAATTTTGTCTCTTCTTTCTTCCTTTCTTTCTCTCTTCAGCGATTGGCTATTTTCAGTAAACGATGTCATTTAAATGCACTTTATTGATTATTATTCTATACTATTTCGGATAGAGAAATTCGTTCTGCGCTTGTACATATATGTGTGTGTGTGTGTGTGTGTGTGTGTGTGTATGTGTGTGATAGAGAAAGAGAGAGGACTGAGGTACTCTTCGGTTCGTTGGAGAATCGATTTAAAGCGTATTGTTATCGTACGTGTCATGGTTCACCCTCTCACCCTCTTCTCTTTCTTTCTCTCTTTGAGTCGCCTCGAAAGTGGCATGAGCTTATGAATTATGAATTTGCTTACTGTACAGAGCCCCCGAAGTCACTTTTACGGTTTGCGTTATGATTCAAAAGGTTAAATTGTCGTTTTAATATGAATAGCTTTAGCTGGTTGGTATTGTTTTCAAAAAAGCTTTTTCGATGGAAACCATCGGCCACACATTTTATCGTATAGTAGGACGTTGATTAAAAGAATACATCGAATATAAACAAATCGATTATCTGGGGAAAAAAATCATGGAAAGAAGGAGAAAAATGAAAAAGACTGATATTCATATTACGTACGGAAAATATGAATTATAATTGACACGATTAATATAAATTAATTTTTTCAACCATGTTTAACTCATAAGAAAAGAAAAAAATATATATATACTAATTATTCGCATTAATAGTATACCTTTGCACAAATATTTTTCGATCGACACTTATTATCCGAAAAATTTACAAAATACAAACATTCGATAGATCGAAATCGTATATATTGCAGTATATAAAAATTCATGTCTCATAAAGCAAAGAATATTATTCTTATTCAAGAATTGTCCGATCAATGACACGACTCTCTTTTTTACTCGAATCAATGAATCGTAAAGAAAAGAAAGATCATTCTCGGATAGAAGAAGAAAAAGAAGAAAAAGAAAGAAGAAGAAGACATTTTTCGTTTGGCACGAAGCTTAACGTCTATCGTTGCTTCTACACGAATGAATAGTTGTTTATGCGAGATATCGTTTCGAACGTGACACGAAGAAGAGAGGTAGAGAAGAGTATCTCTCTCTTTCTCTCTGTCTCTGTCTCTATCTCTGTTTCTGTCTCTGTCTCTGTCTCTATCTCTCTCGCTCCTATTCGATACCTGTTGAAGGTTGCTGCAGATGTACACATTGCAAGGTGAAACGAGCTTGAAGAGGAGTCTCAGGTTAGCTGACTGTATTCGTTGTTGGCGAACCGTGGTAATTCGATATATATTCAAGCCAGCCGTGGCCGACGTCTGCCTTTTTGCGTGGCCCGTTGCTTGTTTATGCCGTGTGCAAGGCAATACCAGGCCAGGCATTGCCCCGGTAGGGAAATAGAAAATTGAATAAACTTCCCAGAAAGTGTTTCGAAGCATTCGGATATATCGAGCGGAATGATATATTTGACAAGACTCGCACATCGCACCATGCATATTACATGCACGACGATGCTCTATTCTCTCGCTCTCTGTTAACTTGTTGTCTCTCTGTCTGTCTGTCTGTCTGTCTGTCTGTCTGTCTATTTATTTGTATGTCTCTATGTTTCTATGTTTCTGTTTCTCTGTTCTTATGTATTTGCCTGACCATACAAATTAGTAGCAGATGTCGATCATTTTTCTAATTATTGCATTTTTCTTTCTAGTGTATAATGTTTCTTTTATGAGAATCCGAAATCATTGATTCGTCATTTCGAATTCGTTTAATTCGTTGAAAAGATCATAGGTAATGATCCCATTCTACGTTATCATCATTCGTCGTGATTTATATATGATGATGATTTTGATGAATCATTTTTATATCAAGGAATCTTCCTCTTTATTTCATATATATTCTGATTCAGAAACTATTTATAAAGGAGAATAAATGCGTACAATTTTTATAAACGAATTTGGTGAAATTCTTTGACGACGAGTAAGACGATTTCGACTAATCGGATAATACTGTTATATCACACAGATACGTAATACGTTATAAAATAAAAAGACTATTGAAACGGAGGAAGAAAGAGATAGATAAATAGAGAGAAAGAGAAAGAGAGAGAGACAATGGGCTCAGTTAAATTACCTTGTACGTACTAGACAATCCATGTCCGTTTAAAAGGCATCAATCGGAATCATCAATGAGGCAGGAAATAGCAGATATTCGGAAAATCGTTATTTCGGTACTTTGAACTTCAATAGATTAAATTTTAATAAAAATATCGTTTCAAAAGGCATCAAAAAACAAAAAAAAGGAAAAAGAAAATTCATAAAAGGAAATAAAGTAATCAAAATTTCCAATCAAACTATTTTTTAATATTTCTTTAATTTAATCAGACGTATTGTGAAATAGCGTTAGGTAATATCGTATAACGATAGCCAAATAATGTAACAATTTGATATATAATTGAATTGTTATAAAGTATGCAAGAACTGGTGGTTACGCGGCTAGGTATACGTTAATTCACTTGATTGAATTAGTCATAGCGAATATATTTATTAATTCCTTTATGGATTCGAGGGTATTCTAGCAACTCTGTAGTAGAGTGTATGTCTATATAGAGTATATATCTGGCTGTGTGTCTGTTTGTGTATATGAGAGAAAGAGATGGGTGAGTTAAAACGGAATGGCACGAATGCACCCGTTCGACGAATTCATATGCCATGCTTGTGCATGTGTGTGCCGTCATCAAATATCTACGATCGCGTTATGCATTAAATACGATGTATCTCCGTGACGTGAAACGCATTATCGGGTGGAGGCAGTGACGAACGAGCGGTATGCGAGCTGCGGAAAAATCATTATCCCTTGGTTCGAACAGATAAAAAGAAGAGAGAGAGAGAGAAAGAGATCCATTGAACTCGTTCGTTTATTCCGACCAATGTCGAAAGTTCTTTTCGATATATACGTATATTTCTTTTTTTCTCCCTTCTATTTTTCTATATTCATCTCATATATTTCCTATTTTAATAACACGTATATGCTTAAAACTGCAGTGAAGTCGTTCCGTCGATCCAGAAATTATCGAAAATTCTTTTGAATGTCACATACACACACACACATATATATATATAATTTTTTTATGCATTGTTTCCCCTTTACAAATATTTTTTATATATTTTTCATTAATACATGTATTTAAAAATTCATCTTGTTCGTTCCACTATTTTTTATTCCTTTCTTTCTTCTTCTTCCTCATAAAAATATTAATTGATAATTTGTTCGATTCTGTATGCATCTATGTCTCTTTTTATACACGTAACCTACGTATTTTCTTTTTTTATTTTATATAACATTTATATTTAAAAATCCATTACAGTCATTCGTTCGTGTTTTCGGAATATTTTTTAATATACATTTTCAATATATCCCTTCGCGTTTTATATGTGACGTGCATTTTAATTTTAAAAAAATCTGCACTTAATAACAAATCACTGACTTGTATTCGTAGGAAATGTTTGGAAACGTAGAAAAATATTTATACAACGAAAAATGAAAAGAGAAAGGGGGAGAGAGTAAGAGTGAAAGTACTTGTCCTTTTCTTTTTTTTCCTTTTCTTTTTCATTATGAATCTTGTGTCGAGCGAGTAAGATCAGAACACGAAGAAATGTCGCTTCTCACTGTCGAGAGTTTTCCTTCTATGCGTTTGCTCGTACGCGTTGATTCACGGCATACGAGTTCTAGCGTGCATAGGACTTCGTTTATGAATATGTAAAGGGTGGACGCGATGGTGGTCAGACACCGGAAAACTCCGGATAGTCGACGGTGGGGCATGAATATGCTAAGCGCATTCTGAAACGGGGGCTAAAGTAATTTTCTTTTTTCGTTTTTCCCTTTAGCCACGACCTACGAGCTCTCTTTCACTCCTCTAACCCCTTGTCTCTTTCATAGTATCGTAGAGGAGATTCGTAAAAGCAATTTCGAAGAAGAGAATTTTGCATCGTTATAAAAAAATATATATATATATGTGTATTAATATATGTGTATAAAAATATATTTCGATTTTTCTTTTACTTATAGAAAATATTTAACGATTAAATTTATTTTATTCTGTTTGTTTTTTCTTTTTTTTTTTTGTTATAATCTTTACATTCTTATCAACGTTAATTCTTTGAACGTTAAAAATTAAGATCCATCTTTAACTCGATCTTTCTTTGTCCGTTTGTCTAACAAAAAATTACGTGATATACGACTGTGTAAGTATAATTTATTTTTAGCGAATATTACATTTTGAGATATACGAAAGCTTGTTCGTTATACTTTATTTATGAAAAAATAAGATTTTAAGACAACAGATATACGTATATAATACATGTATCTACGTATGAATATTTATACGATCTCAAGGTTACACAAAGTTATAGATTTATAATACATTTAATGAAACATTTTATTTTCACCTTCAATAACGATATAACACAAGGGTAAATAGAACGACATTGTTTCAATTGCCCGTTTTGGTCTGTTTTGTTTTGATAACAAGATCAGACACGTTCCGTATCTGTTTTGTTGACTTGTTTTTACATTGAAAGTAAGTATGCGTCATTCGTGTAGATCGTGTAAGTCCTCAGTTTAACACAAGCAGTTGGTGCGGAAAGTATTCCATACACGGCTTACATTAAGGTATAATCTCTTTTCCTTTACTTTAATCATACTTTAATCATCAACATATTAATGCTAATAATATGTAGATCGAGTCGATCGTATAAATAAGTACCGTTAATTAATTAATTAGAATTTATAATAATTTCTATTTTTAATTGTAACAAATTCTTCTATTATAAAATCATATTTATTCACGAATCGATCGAATAATTACAATATTTCATTATTTATTCGTTTATTACAAGAATTTGTTATACAGGTGTTATATCAGCAGTATAAATGACGATTATTTTTATCGTATGTATATTAATTTATTATATTTACGTAAACCAACGTAGTAATAGATAAATGTGCCAACTCGACTCGATAATTATCGTTCTTTTATATTCTTGTTTCATCGTTAAATATTCTACGTCTACTCTCTTTTTCTCTCTCAAATAGATTTCACTTTCTCTTTTATTATACGAACGAGCCACGGTGAAACCCCTTTTTATCGAGTACCATTTCGTTATCAATTAAGAGTCCTTAAGGATTATCTCGAATTATGTTCTTGATTTACTGCCGAAATGTCAGCATAGTCGAGATAAAGCGTTAGGAAAATGAAAAGAGAGACGATATTTATGAAACGAACGTTGACCCTTACTAAATGAATTCGATTCAATTTCTCTTAGAGATTAGAGCAAAAAGAATAGAGGAAGGAGAAGGAAAGGAAAGAAGAAAAAAAATAAAGGAAATTAAAGAAAGAAAGGTGTGCCACGTGCACGTATTCGTTTCGTTTCGTTTCGTTCGTGGCGAGTGGTTCTATCAGCTTCTAATATGCGTGACGGACGGTCGTTTAATCAACGCTGTAATTATCGTTCTTGTACGTGTCATTTGGCATTTCTTTCGCCAACTACAACGACAACAACGACGACGACAACGAGGATGGCGACAACGACAACAACGATGAAGAAAATTACGACTAAGCGATCGTCGAAAATAAAATATTTCTCATTTGTATAGGCGAATAATACGAATGCGATGATGATGGTATTATTTATTATTTTAAACTGTTATCTCTTAATAATTTATGAAAATGAATAGGATATAATAATGATCGTTCGATCAAAATCGAAACTTTACTACGACTACTACACGAAAGTTTAGTTTCTCGTTATTGAAATCGTCACGACCGTACATGCTTCTTGGTGACTTGGAAATCCAAAGATATGGTTATTTTAATGAGAGAATGAAAAAGAGAGAGAAAGAGAGAGAGAGAGAGAGAGAGAGAGAGAGAAAACGGAGTCTTTGGCGTGACATCGCGCTATAAAGTGTTCACATAATTACTGCACTCGCAAGCTAATTACACAGTATTTCGATAGTAGGTCTACCGGGTTCCTCTTTTTGTTCCCTTTTGTTCCCACCCAAACTCGGTCTGACAATCGATATAATATACTAAAATCTCCAGATAAAGCTAAAAACTTCTACCTTCGCTCGCAATTTTCGATTTTCGCATCTAGAAATGGCCTGCGTGACGAGAAGTCGTAACGCGTAGCGAAATAACGCCACGTTATTAACTTCCTTATCCCCTCTTTTTCTGACTGCCAATAATCGTTGGTAAAACTAAAACAAAGAGACAGAAGAGATAGAGATAGATAAATAGATACATACACATACACACGCACAGAGGAGGAAATGAGCTTATACGTAGAAACAATTTTTTTCTCTTTCGATCGTCACCAAGTGATCATTACACGCGAATCTTAATTTTCTTTGTTTTAGAAAAATATTTCGCAAAAATTAACTTTTTTTTTATATAATCATTCTAATCTGTGGATTATCTTGTAAGGACATGTAGAAATAATATTCGATTGTAACCAATTTAATATAAAAAGAATCTATTTGATCGTTGACTTGATATGTAATATAATAGAAGTATCTCTTCTATTTTTTATTTGTTATCTTTTTCTTTTTTCTTTTTCTTTTTTTTTCTGTTTAACGAATTCATTCTATTCCCTCGTAACTACATTGCAAATTTATCGGCGTTGCTTTACTTGAACAGTAAAAGGTAAAATCGATTGAAAGAGAGCCATTTAAAGATAAATTGTATTTGATGGTCGACATAGAGATAAGTTTTCGAGGTTTTATTGAAAAGCTTGCGAACATGAGAACACCCACGTGTCCTCAATGTCAATAGTCCTGCGAAATGGATGTCTATGTATATGTATGTATATAATGGATCGAAAAAGTTTGTCGATTAAATCTGTTCATACTAGCTTTCGATTCTGGTTTATATCTCTTGTTGAGATTGTTGAGAGCCAGATAGATAAATAGTTAGATGGATAGATAGATAGAGAGATAGATAGATAGATAGATAGAGAGATAGATAGATAGATAGAGGGAGAGAGAGAGAGAGAGAGAGAGAGAGAGAGAGAGAGAGAGAAAGAGGAGGGATAAGGGATAAGGGATAAACGCAACGACGAACTTCGTGTCTTTGCGGTCAAAATTTATTGCTCCGTAGCTTTAGCCAGACTCTCAGGCAATTTACATTCCAGACTATGCGTGCATTCGATTCAAACCTTCCGGAATGTCTCCAAGACTCGAAGACATCGAAATTACGAGGGATAACATGACTTTCATTGAATGTACGTCAGTATGCTAGTAAGAAGAAAAAATAAATATATGTATATGTATATTTTTATATAAGTATATATTTAAAAATGTATTATTTTATATATTGAATATATTAATTTATTATATATTCTATATATTGAAAGATGATGAATAAATTTTTTGGATTAATTATTTTTTATGTTTATAATATAATCATTTTATATGTAATTTATATATACATATATATCTTGTATAATTATTTTCTAAAGTTTACTTTTAAAAAGTTTTCCTTTAATTATTTTTTATACTTCACGTTTTCTTTAACATATTAGATGAGTCCATTCAATATGAAATGCTTTCTTTATTCTCTGTAAAGTTTAAGTAATGAGCAGTTACGAGGATAAATGTGAATAGTACGTTTTGTAAATTTGCCCCGTCCGAAACGGAGATATACCCTCCGGCGGATTTTAATAAGCGATTTCGATAGTATTAGAGATTTACGTAGAGAGTCGAAGGAAAAGTGGAAAGATAACGGAGGTTCGTGACCACCAGCCGTATTTAATATTAACGGAGTGAAACAAGACTCATTAGCGGTACGACTTGTTGAAGTTAAATGTATACTTTAATACCGTATGAATATTTAGAACGTCAGAGAATATATCTGTTTTTCTTCTCTCTCTCTCTCTCTCTCTCTTTCTCTCTTTCTCTTTTTATTTTCCTCTATCATAGGTGAGTATATAAAAGATCATATATCTTATTGAAAAACCGGAAACAGGATATTTCAATGAAATGAAAAGAAACTTGAGTAATTCGAATGAAGGAAATGGAAGCAAGAAAAAACGAATTAATGAAGTAATTAATGAATATTTTTCTTTCTTATTTTTTCTTCCTCATTTTCTTTTTTTTTCTTTTTCTTTTTTCTTTTTTTTTCTCTCTGTTTTTCACGCAAGATCATTCCAACCGCGTCATATTTTTCACGAAAATATGAAGAAGGAGATGGAAGAAAAGAAGAAGAAGAAGAAGGAGAAGACGAAGAAGAAGAGATCATCTCATAGCAAAGATTCTCCTTGATTATTCCGCTCTGAAAATTTAGTAGAACGAGATCTTTTTAAGGGTCCTCTAATGGAGAGGAGACTTCACGTAGTATGTCCGCCATTATAACTTCGATGAATGAAATCATCTTCAAAGGATTCTATCTCATTTACATTTGGGATTGAAAAAAGAATGTAACTCTCGTTGGTCGGATATCCTTTTAATTTTATTTTATTTCGCTTTTTCTTTTTATCATTCTTCTTTTTTTTTTCTTACTGTTTTTACTCTCTTTACATTTCATTTTAACTACGTGCGAGACGGAGCTCTTTTCGAAAAAGAATTTCACTTTCTTCTCCTTCCTTTTTCTTCAATAAAAAATTTGGGTCATTGTGATTAAATAAACATGAGTATTGAACATATAAAAAGAAAGGAAATGCAAAAATAAATAAATATAGATAGATAGAGAGAAAGAAGAGAAATAGAAAAATATAAGAGATAAATAGAGATATTATATGAGTAAAACAGAGAGAAAGAAAGAGAAAGAGAGAAAGGGAAGATGAAAAAGGGAAGACTAAAAAAGTCTGAACTGACTTCTCATCGAAAAAAGAATGCTTCAGAATTAGTTTACCTTTGGAAACCAATTTCTTTCTCTTTTCTGCCTCGTCTTGCCTTCCGCTTTCTGTCGAGCTAAGAACGATTTCTCTCTCTCTCTCTCCCTCTCTCTCTCTTTTTCTCTCTCTCCCTCTCTTTCTCTCACTCTTACGTTCGTGTACGACCAACGATAGAAACGCCCGTCGAATAACTAGAGTAGAAAACGCCGAAGGGAAGGAAAATAATAAATGAACGATCGTGCAGGAAGGGCCAATACCTTGCCGGTGCAAAGAACGAAGAAGGACCATTTGGCTTCCGTGGCTCTCTTTTCCTGTCTCGTCTTCTTTCTCTCTTTCTCTTTCTCTTTCTCTTTCTCTTTTTCTGTTTCTTTTTTCCTCTCTCTATGACCGAAGTCTCAAGTAATTGCATTGAACGATCGAAGTACATTGTAAACCGTTCGATTGTAAAAAAAAGAAAAAACAATTCTCGGACTCTCTTACTCATTTTTTTCTTTTTCTCGATTCTTTTTTTCTTTTTGTTTCTTTACTTCTTCCTTTCTTCTTCTTCTTCTTCTTCTTTTTCTTCTTTCCTTTTTTTTTTGTTTTTCTTAAACGTAATGTTAAAAAATAAAACAAGAAAAAGAGAATGAAAAGAAAAGAAAAAAAAAAAAAATTCGCAGGAGCAGAACGTAAAATACTCGCGATTAAATCTAACCTCAGGAATTTCTTTCTCGCACGACACGATAATTTTCTTCTTTCGCTTGTAATTTATTTACACTCGTTACGACGTCTCGCGATTCTTTTTTTTTTTTTCTTTTTCTTTCTTCCTTATTTTTCCTAATTTCATAGTGAGGAACGTGCGTACGTGACGGTCGAAGGGGTGGGAAAAGTGGGGTTTAAAAAGAAGGGATTTTGCAAAAAAGAGGGGTTGTCTCTCATCACGTTTAAATTCTCACAAAGTATTCTTTTGATAGTCCTTACGAATTACATATCAAATTTATTCGTACCTTTCGTTCTTTCTCGAGAATTCATTTTTTTAACGAGCATACTTATTTTCATAAAGAGGTCAGAGAAGTGGAGGAAAAATACGCACACGATGCGTAATAATGCTTATTTAATATATGTGTCAATGCTTTTAGATAGTTAAACGCGTATATCCTTTGAAAAAGCGTAAGAAAATTTGTAAATGGTGAGGTTAGTCGAAAAAGGAAAAAGAATATAAGAGATAGAGAGAATGTTTTCGAGTTTTATCGTACGAATCGACGATTTCTTTTCTCTCTCTCTCTTTCTCGCTATCTGTTGTCAGCAGATCTCCAACGAATCGTATTTTTATGCTGACCAGTCCTTCTCCTTGTCTTTTCCGATCCACCCTGCCACGTCTATCTCTCTTTCGAAACTCAACGAAACGATTTTATAATTTTGTTTCCCCTACGACAGTCACGTAGCAAACGAAAGGACGTCTCTATCATTTTGTATTTTCTCTCTCCGATCGTTCGAATGTTCATAATTTTCTCCTCATGAAAAAAAGTATGCTTGTCTAAGAAATATCGATGATCTAATCTAAATAACGATAATTCAGTCGGTTCACGGAGTGTTATAAATCAGGAAGATTCACGTAGTGTTATAAATCAGGAGGATGTTTAAAATTGTTCTTATTTTGATCGATAAGAGGAATGACGATGGTGGATAAAGAGAAAGAGAAAGAAAAAGAGAAAGAGAGAGAGAGAGAGAGAGATAGAGAAAAAGAGAGAGAGAAAGAGCGCGAGATAAAGAGAAAAGAGCATGAAAATTGATGGCTCTCATAGCTTACGTTTCGTGTCGAGCTTTGCTCTTCGTCTTGAAACTCTTATAATCCGTCGACTTAACGTCCTAAGGCGGCAAAAACGACATTTCTTTTAACAGGGATATTCGACGAGCTTATCACAGTAGGTGAGGGTGGGGAGAGATTGGTGGGTCGAGAGATATCTTCCTGGATCATCAATTAAAACCCGTCGCACTTTGTCTTACGTCGTATTATTAGATAATGATATCCGATAGACGTTATCTCTATCAATTTTCATTCCTCGAACGACATCGGCAGCTTCCGCGTCTGTGATATTCTCGGATTTAAATGGATTAACGAGACGACCGATTACTCTTTCATAATCCGTTACATTATATTTTTAAATCCCATTAATCACCTTGATCCGATCGATCTATGGATGGATAGTTATAATAATGAAGAAGAAAAAAAAGAGAAGGAAAAGAAAAGAAAGAAAGAAGAAAAGAAAGTTTGGAACGATCGAACCTGACGATTTATGATTTTCATATTCGAAAACAAGGGAATACGAATAATTCGATAGATTTTATTATCATTTAAAAAAGGATTATCGTCGTCATCGTCATCGTTGTCATTAATATTATTATTAATACTATTATTATTGTTATACGTAATTGGAAAGAAACGTGTTTTACCAGAACCTATGAGCTAAGAATTTCAATGCTTTTATCACCCACACGTCCGACGTTATTCGACGTACTCAATATTAAGCTTGTAAGGTATAGTATCTACGAGGTCGGTTGCATTGTACTACCATCAGGACGTTACATTGTTGTTTGCTATACGCGTATATGGATAGAAGCGTTGCTCGAAGCAGCCTAAAGTAGCGTGTGGCACGCTCTTGCTCGACACACTATCATACACTTGACTAGCAACCCTCTAAGCGAGGCCACCCTTTCGCGAATAGCTAACCCCCTTGCTTTGCTTCGTCTCTCTCTTCTCTCTCTCTCTCTCTTACTCGGTTTCTCTAGTGCACTCTGTCTCTCTCTCTCTCTCTCTCTCTCTCTCTCTCTTTCGTGCTCCAGACGAGACAACCACGGAAGTATCGCCTTACACAACAAGGGTTGGTGAACGCTGCGTTATCACGCCGTCTCTCGTGCCTTCCTACTTGATCGTCAAATTCTACGCGTATGAGCGGGAAATAAACGACGTGGCGGAATGTGTTAAGTGTTACGAAGGTATGCAAGGGAGAACGATTAAACGAGCGAGTTTTGCGGTTAGTTAGTTGAATTTCTATATCTAAATATGAATTTCTTATATATTTCTTTATTTATTTATTTATCTGTTTTTTATTCTTTTTTACTTTCTCATTTAAGAAAATGACGAAGAAATGGAGAATGTTGCGAAATATTATTTTATATCACTTTTATTATAATCGTTGATCGTTTCTTATGAAATAGAGATATGTATGTTATACCGATAAATAGTCTCGATTTTAATCGATTTATTTTCTTTCGATATTTTATACTCGTAGAATTCTTATAAAACCGAATGAAAAAAATAATAATAATAATAAAAGTGGAAACAAGAAAAAAAGGAAGATGCCGACTTCTGGTACCATCAATAATAAATGTTTTAGTCGAGTATGCATAAGCCAGACGAACGCCCTCCATGGGGTTTGTTTTTACAAACACTGCTGTCAGCGACAATAAAGTACTTGCGTTTTATAGTGTTTCGTGCGAAGAGCGCACCTAACGACAAACACAGTGAGTATCTCTTCGCTTTTTCACTCTTTTTTCTCTCTCTCTCTCTCTCTCTCTCTTTCTCTCTTTTTTATTTTTATTTTTATTTTTTTATTTTTATTTTCTTTTTTATTATTTCCCCTTTCTTGTATTTATTTTGTTGCTGTTTTTAATTTTCACAATCGTTACCGTTACACGTCGTGAAGGGTTTTAATACTCGATAAATTCTGTTTGTAAAACTTTTTCAGTGATTTTACAAAAGATTGTTAACATCGTTGTCGAAAGCTTGAAGTTGAAAATCATAACAATGTATCAGAAGAATTGGAAATGTTTGTTTGCATGCGAGAAATAGAAAGAGACAGAGAAAAGATGGGAAAATATCGCTCTGACCTATTTCATGACGCAAATTTCGTTCGAATCGCCCGGAGCGCTCTATCGTGGCATAAATTCCACGAAGGAAATCTTCCCTTCCCTTTCGCTTACTATGCTTCTAGTATGCTCTTCCACTCGCCCGAAGGCCGGATATTTCAGATACGTTTCGCGATAGTCCTCGCGGATAAACTTCTCTAAACGATTATCTCGTTGCCCCATCGAATCGTTCTTCCTTCTCCAACGAATTGTAATTTAACTTCTCTCGATCAGTTAATTACGTTAGATACGAAAATATAAAATGTAAATGGGTTTTAATTCGATCAGATTTCGAGGAGATTTCGAATTATAAAATTGAAACGCTTTCTTCACTATTATTATTATTATTATTATTATTATTATTATTATTATTATTATTATTATTATTATTATTATTATTATTATTATTCTGACAAATTGTTTGTTACGTTACTATATATCTTAAGTCAAATTAAATTATATTTGCAAGCATATTAAACCTATATCTCTCTTTTTTTTTTTTAATTATTTTCATAATGATTAAAATCTTTACATTTACAATAGAATTATCTGATCTGATATAATTTTTAATAATAAACTTTTTCATGAAATTGATTGATATTGAAAACAATAAAAGATGGAAAGAGAGGAAAATAGAGAGAAAAAGAGAAAGAGAAGAAGAACAAGAGAGAGAAGAGGATCGATGAAAATTGTTGTTGATATTTACAAACACCAATTTATTAACCATCGAAATACCATTGGTGGTGGTAACCGGTGGTCAATTGTATGGTTTCGCCGAGATTGCCTCGTTCGTACGTTCGTCCATCCTCTCATCTCGATATCATCGTCGTAGTCGTTGTCATAAACCGCGTCACGATTCGATAAAGTTGCAATTGAGCGCGGTGCAAGAAAATTTGGTTGGGAACGGTGCCGAGCCATATTACGCTCGTCGTCGACAGCTCGATAAAATCTCTCTCTCTCTCTCTCTTTCTCTCTTTCTATCTCTATCTCTATCTCTCTTTCTTTTTACTCCCTCTCGTTTACTCGCTTCCCGAAATATTCGTTTTCCGCTTGCGTTCGTGAAAATTGTACTTTCACGCGAGAGAATTTCAAACCACGAAATTTTCAGTCGCAAGATCGACCTACGGCCATGTTTATTTTATTATTATTTATCTCGAAGCTTTGCTTGAACCGATGGGAATTCGTTCTTTTTCTTTTCTCTCTCTTTTTTTTTTTATCTCTAAGAAAGATCTCTAATGTCTTGAATAAATTCGCGATTATTGATTTCCGTTTAAATTAATCACGACTCGCTCTGACTGACACTTTTAATATAATTTTGGAAATAAACGTAAAAGAAAGAAAAAGGAAAAGAAGATTTTGAAAATCGTTGAAAAATCTAGATAGAGAAGAGAGAAAGAAGAAACAAAAGAAAACGAATATCCCTTAAAGGTTTATACGCTTTCGTTCGATCGACTAGGAGTTTCATCCCGAGGCATTTCCATCTACTTCGTTATTACCGCTTTAACGAGGGGGAGTTGTTATCGGATAACCGCACTTTCGACCTTAGACGATGATTATTTAAACCATCCTCGATCAGAGGATCAACCCATCGATCTGTTCAAAGGGAGTCGGAGATGAAACTGAATCGATGCCAATGTACATGTATACGTGTGTTTATATCTATATATGAAAGAGAAAGAGAAAGAGAAAGAGAGAGAGAAAGAGAGAGAGATGGAAAGAGCAGATGTAGAAACACGTCACGATCCCTTTGACGAACTTCGTTCGGGATGTTAGATACCCTCGGGCATGTCGTCTGTTAGGATTCGACCGGATACGGTCAAGTCTATGCAGACAAGGCACGGTATATAGACAAGATCGTGGCATACCGCAGCAACCCCTCCTCTCTCTCCCTCTTCTCTTCCCTTCTCTTCTCTTCTCTTCTCTTCTCTTCTCTTCTCTTCTCTTCTCTTCTCTTCTCTTCTCTTCTCTTCTCTTCTCTTCTCTTCTCTTCTCTTCTCTTCTCTTCTCTTCTCTTCTCTTCTCTTCTCTTCTCTTCTCTTCTCTTCTCTTCTCTTCTCCTCTCTTCTCTTCAGCCACTCCCCAGACACAAGATCCAAACGTATTTCGATTAATTTCCATCGCCCATTTACGTCTCTGTTCTTAGACTCTCAGAAGAGAAAATTTAGATAGTATATTTTTGCTCTAAATCGTTCGTAATATCTCGTTACTATCGATTTTTAATACCGAGTACTAATCGAACAAGTAATATTATAAATATGAAATTACTTTGCTCGCCTTTTTCTTTTCTCTTTCTTTTTTGTTTTCTTTTTTGTTCTTCTAATTTTCTTCCAAAGTATAAAATATTCCTTTTTTCATTCTCTTCGAAATTTGTATCTAAGAGACAAAAAAAAAAAAAAGAAAAATCGACGAATATCGACGAACTATGGCGTACCATCGATAATATTTTTCCTCTCGTTTCTTAAGGCTTTTCATGACATCGACGAAAAATAACATTTACGATCGGATATTTCATCGTATATAGGAACAACACAGCAGGTGTTTGCACTTTTACCAAAACTTCATTTTCTTTTCTTTTCCTTTCCTTTCTTTTCTTTTTTCTCCTTTTCTTTTTTCTTCTTTCCTTTTTTCCTTCTTCTTCTTTTCATTTTTTTTGCTTTCCTTTTCTTTCCTTTTCTTTTCATAACATCATCATCGATAAAGTTAACGGTATTTTCTACGTGAAGGGCATATTTTTCATTGAATTCGATGCGCTACTGTCCTGGTAGTAAGGGTGAATCGTTCGGCTTAAGGGCAAATACGAATTTATATCGAACTTTATAGGGGGGCTATCCTTGCGCGTTTATAACGACCTGTTCGCGAACTGGTTGTGCACGTGCACGTGCAAGTCCAGTCTGAGGGAAAGAGAAAGAGGAAGAGATAGAGAGACTGTCTGGCCGATCGTAAATTGGTGGATAATGCCTGCTGGACGAGCACCGCCATAAAACATTTATACACTTTAAACGTCCGCCGAGGGAAGCCGTGTCCTGTGTGTACCACTAGTTCTATCTCTTTCTCTCTCCCTCTCCCCCTCTCTCTCTCTCTCTCTCTCTCTTTGCCTATATCTTTCTCTACCTTTCTCTCTCTCTTTCTCTCTCTCTCTCTCTTTCTCTGTCCCTATATCTTTCTCTCTCTCTCTCTCTTTCTCTCTCCCTATACACCATCGTCCTTCCTTCACTTCGTACCTCTCATCCTCCATCTTTCGACGTTGAAGTATTAGTACCGGGTCTTCCGGCGTAGGAGGCCACTTCCGGAACCACACGAAGTGTAAGCGGAGAAATTGCCACGTCGAATTAACGCCCTGCCGACCGACGCATCCGTTATTTCTCTCTCTCTCTCTCTCTCTCTCTCTCTCTGTCTTTCTTTCTTTCTCTCTTTCTTTTTCTCCCTGTCTCTCTCTCTCTCTCTTTCTCTCCCTCTCTTTTTCAATCTTACACTAAGTCTAATCTATCGTAAATTTTCAAAATATATTATTTTTCATTATACTTAGGTGTACTATAATTCAATATTATCGAGTTTTTTTTTTGTAATAGAGGGAAAGGGAAAGGAAGAGATAGAGAGAGAGAAAGAGAGAGAGAGAGAGAGAAAGAATTACTGAACGATTTTTATTTTATATAAAATATTTAAGTTGAAAGAAATGTTCTGTAATTATATACGTAAGTATTATATACGAAACTGAATAGCGATGGAATTGATAATTAGTTTTGCAAGATAGCAAACTTTTTCTTTTATTAGACTTTTTATTACATCCTTAAATAATTGCACCAGCGTCGACGTCAAATTTCATTTTGAAGTTCTTCAATGGTTTACGGATTGTTAGTGTATCGGTATTCGTAAATATTTTATAGATATAATTATTCTTATTTCTGTTTCCTCTTTTATAATATTTCTACTAGTTCTTTATACTAATTTTTTTATTTTATTTGCAATGTACAAAATTATGTACGTGGAATATTCTCTCTCTCTCTCTCTCTCTCTCTCTCTCTCTCTCTCTCTCTCTCTCTCTCTCTCTCTCTCTCTCTCTCTCTCTCTTTCTCTTCCAGTTATCATCCTTATCCCTTTTTCTCTCTATTTGTCTGTAAAAGCGACAGACCGAGCTCGTGTTATTGCGAAGTAAACGAGTTACGAGTAAATAATCCTAACCCGGTAAATGAATTCGAGACTTATGCAAATGAAGGAGGTGTTACTCGCAAAGCTTCTCTCGCGAGAGAAGCGAGATTTCGTTGGAGGGTGAGGTTCCGTAACGGAAGTTTCTTGGATTAACGAACTACGAAATCAAATCTTTCCTTTCTTTCTACTTTGTACCTTTCGTTTACTTTTTAATAATTTCGATATGGTTATATGCATTCTTCTCTTACTTCTTAATTTGTATTCTAATGACATTAATTAAAGAAATTAGAGAATTGAGAATTTCAAAACCATCTTTCTCATTCATTCATTCATTCATTTATATATTTTTGTTAGATATTCTCTTCTAATTATTTTACAATTCGTTTCGGTTTATTTGTGCGTTTTATACGAGAAACGTACTACGTTGTAAGAAGTCAGGAGGAAATTAGTTGAACAAACAGATCGACCGAGATGAAAAATTTGCATATTTACGAAGAACTTCAATCAATCAAGACTTCGGTCAAGTTAACTTATACTCGGTCCGAGCAATAACATTCCTCTTCTCAATTACGAAATTAGGATATTTTCTTTTTTCTTTTTATGTTTCTCTGGCGTTTATTTTAATAAACGATGGAAATGAAAGCAGTAAGAAAATTTCGTTGCAAAAATAACAACCAGAGAAAAATTTTATTCGTTATGTTTATGTATATTTCAGATTCTATAGGAAAATGTTAAGTTAAAAAATGTGAGTTACGACATGATTCGTAGATTTGTTTAATCAAGATATTTGTTCTTGTCTTTTTTGTTTTTTATGACGATATTTACACGCATTAAAAATAAATTAGATAGTGATATAAAATATTATATATATATATATATATTGTATGAAATAAAATATTAATATAAAATATTTACGGCATGCATACAATGCATACAGTGCATACAGTGGCCACGGTTAAGAAAAGAAACATAAAAACATGAATCTACATACATTTCTTTCAAATCAAATTTATTCGTATGATCGTATATACGTTTACGTTATATTAAGATAAAGTTATATCGCGTAGATTGATAAAAATTAAGTTAAAAATGATTGAATCGTTTCCAATGAAATTTATTCGTGTCTTTAACGCAATCGTTTGTACATACATATGTACAAATATGCGCATACATACATTCACATCAAATAGTATTTTCATATTGCGAGAGATTACAGATATGCACTTATCCGTTAATTTACTTACGAAGGGCTTAGTCGCGAGATTCACCATGGAATTAGTCGGAGAACTTGCCGCGGTGGACCACCGCGGGTTAATTAATTCGTGAATGAACGCGTAAACTCAGGGAGCTTCATAACTCGCGGGAAGGACACATAAATTCGTCGTGCGCGTCGGTAAACCTTCTATTCTCTTCGAAAGGCCGGACACAGTTGGTCAAAGTTTGATGGTTACGGATTCACTGGAGTTATGAAATTCTATAGCGGTCGGTTATGAAATTTTCGAATAGTTTATCGAGATTCATAAAATAATAATGTTAAGTTATGTTTCTCACGTTTCAAATTTATTTTCAAACGATCATATTATGTTTTACGATTACGGATTACAAAAGGGAATCAATTTCTTACAAATCAATGGTCTAGTTAAATTTATTATCAATTTAATGATATTTGATGTTAACATTTTTCAATCATTTCGAGTTTGAAAATTTTTCTTGATTATCGAACAGTGAGAAAGAGAGAGAGAGAGAGAGAGAGAGAGTGATTCCCTTGACTCTGTCTGAAACTATAGACGAATCGAAAGAAAAGAAAGCTTGTCCAAGAAGAAGTAAGAGAAGAAGGACTTCGAAGAGAAAAAGGTTAAAAAGAATGAGAAAAAAAAGAGAAGAGAAAAGAAGAGAAGGGAGGAGAGGAGAGGAGAGGAGAGGAGAGGAGAGGACCGGAACGTTGGGGAGAACGAGAGCAAATCGATTGATATGCAGAGTTTTTCCAATAAGACTGGAAGGGAGCCATTTTATTTCCGGTCGCCCGATCAGTACCACTCGGTCTTTTCGCGAAACCACTTCGTAGAGAGATAGAGGGAGTGGAAAAGGGAAGAAATCCTGATTCGTCCCTTCGTCTCTATTCTCCTTTCTCTCTCTTTCTATCTACACATATATATATAATATATATATAATATATATAATATATATATATATATATATATATATACATGTATGTATGTACGTACGTATGTATGCCTGTTCGTATATATGTATATACAGTAGTACTCGTGTGTCCACATACAACTACTACATGATCGTCCCGCATGCAAAAGATAGAACGTGCACCGCAATCTGAACGAAATCTCCAAACCCAATTTCCTGGACAGACAGACGGACGAACTGGTGCACCGCGCATCAGACCGCACGCGGTACAGACTACATCGATCTCCGTG